>NC_057806.1:417669644-417818689 GCF_018294505.1 Triticum aestivum | reverse complement strand
CGGCCGGTGCGGCGAGGCCGGCAATGGAGCGCGGCGGCGCCGGCCACCGGGCGCGGGGACGGAGTTGGCGCGAGGCGCGGGGCGGCTCGGGCCCAATCCGGCCCGGGGCGGGCTCCCCGTGGGCCGAGCGGGCCGCGGAGGCGGTGGGTGGTGGTGTCCACCTGGCAGCGCGCTAGTGGGCGCGGGCGGCGGCGGACGTTGTCCGGCCCACTCCGGACACGTCCGGCGGCGGCGGTGGATGGATCTAGGGTTAGGGGGGAGAGTGGAACCGCGAATTTGAAGGAGGGGGTCTATATATAGGCATAGAGGGAGCTAGGAGAGTCCAAATGAGGTGCGGTTTTCGGCCACGCGATCGTGATCGAACGCTCTAGATGATGGAGCAGACTTAGGTGGGTTTTGGGCCAAATTGGAGGGGTGTTGGGCTGCAACAGACATGAGGCCTTTTCGGTCCCTCGGTTAACCGTTGGAGTATCAAACGAAGTCCAAATGATACGAAACTTGACAGGCGGTCTACGGGTAGTAAACTAAGGCCGCTTGGCATGTCTCGGTCCAATCCGGAAATGTTTAATCCCCACACACGAAAGAAAGCTAGAAATGACCACCGGAGGAGAACGAAGCGCCGGAATGCAAAACGGACAACGGGGAAAATGCTCGAATGCATGAGATGAACACGTATGCAAATGCAATGCACATGATGACATCATATGAGATGCGTGACAATGACAACAACACACGGAGACAAAAACCCGAACCCGAGGAAATAAATATAACTTAACGCCGGAAACGACAAGAGTTGGAGTACAAATTGGGAAAGTTACATCCGGGGTGTTACAAAAGGTTGCAGAGTCCGGCGGGCGACCTCCTTCCAAGAGGAGCAAGCCCTCCATGCTGGTGACCCCCGTCCAACCGGAGGCGCTGGACAATCTGTTGGAGGCGCTCCATGGTGCCTCCATCGATGAGGAGCACCGCTCCATTATGAGTGCGGTGATCCAGAAGGTTCAGTCCGCCAAGAGCGGACTGACTGAAGCTTGTGCTAGCCTTTTAACAGGCTTTGAGGTAAGTAAAGAATGTGTAAATAATATTACCGCATAGACAGTAGCCCCTGATGCTCTGTTTGGCATTCAGGAAGAAAGGCCGAATAGAGGATCAAATAAAATTCGCAGGAGTCTAACAAAAAGGAGTTAATATGCATATGCAGGCTTCTCTGCTGGAGTCCGCCGCACTGACTGCGGAGGTGGACACGCTAAAGCAGAACCTCGAGCAGTCCGAGCAAGAGCTCGGGCGTGCCAAGAAGCAGCTCGAGGACGAGGAAGGTAAGAAATACCTTGTTGAAATATATATATAAAAAAGTGCAATTGCAAAAAATGACAGGATTATCGTGGCTATTGTAGGGGCCACGTCTGAGGTGGAAACCCTCAAGCAAGCGCTGCTCGAGGCCGAGAAGAGGGCGGCCACGGAGCGCACCGAGCTGGAGAAGTATGAGCCCGAGGTTGGCAAGGTGCGACAAGAGCTCCAGGCTCTCATGGAAAAACATGAGAGTTTGGAGCTTGACTCAAAGACGCGAGCGTCCGAGGTCACGATGGCTATTGAAAATGCCAAGTCTGCCAAGGCCGAATCCCAGAAGACCCTCCAGGAGTTGGATGAGGTGAAAAAGATAGCGGCGGGTAAGGCATTCTTTATGCAAAGCAAACACATAAACGTGAGTTACTTGTTACTTACCCGAATCCGGAGCTCTCTAGGAGCGTTCGCAGATCTTCCCTGTAGCGTGTCCGATGCCGCCGCATTCTATCGAGTCGAGGAGGGTAGCTCGGCAGAGAAGGTGTTCTGGTCTCAGTATGCTGAGGTTGGACACACCGTGCCCCTGAGCGACCAGCTGAAGCAACTGGTCGAGCTCCACAAGGCGGCCGAACATGCCATGAAGGGCTTCATAGTTCGGCTGTGGCCTGGAGAGGCTCTGCCTGGGAGCTATTTCGGGCTGGTGCGGCGGCTGGTGGGGGCCTGTCCAAGCCTCGAAGTCATCAAGCGCTCCGTCTGCATTGAAGGTGCCCGTAGGGCCCTTGCCCGTGCTAAGGTGCACTGGGGCAAGTTGGATATTGAGAAGCTTGTGAAGGACGGGCCACCGCTGGGGAAAGAGCATCGCAAGCCCAAGAATTATTATAAGGATGTTCTGAAGGGTGCCCACCTTATGGCGGATGAATGTTCCATGGATGTAATTTTTGAGTAAAATTCGCTTGTTTTGTCCTGTGCGCTGAAAACTTGTTCATATGCGCTAAGCAATGCTGTTGGAATTTAAAATATTACCTTCTATGCGGCTGTTTATCAATTCTGAGAGATGGCGAGTCGTCGGCTTCTGCCCCCGTGCCGCTAGTGCTGGGGTGTTCGGGGATAAACCTGAGCACTCTTTTTCCCATGTTTGGGTCCTTCGAGGGAGGCGCTCAGCACAACGAACAAGGCAATCGGACTATAATGCTTGAACACTCTCACTTAGCCATAGAATTCTATAATTTTAAATTTCGGTGAAGCCCCTAGTATTCGGAAGACCGAGTTCGGGGCGCTATCCATGCCTTGGCCGGACAGAGCCGACTCCTCGCTCTAAGCGACATAAGTCTTTAGGGACTCGAAAAACCTCTCGAACAGCGACCAGCTCTCGCTTCATCATGACAGTCAGTTTTAGCTTTCTCTACTGAGGTGCTCGACCCAGCTCAACTGGGGCACAATCGCAGTAGTTCTCCTAGTGCTACCTTAGCCGATATAGCGGAACATAAGGCACCAAAACATAGGAGCTGGGCAAACCCAACTATTGAACCAAGACATGATTCGCAGCCGATGCATATAATGCTATAAGTTCGAGGTGCCGCACTTGTTAAAGTGTTCGGACTTCTCACACCATATTGAGGGGTACTAAAGCCCCTGGCATATTTTGGCCGTACCAAAGTGTACGGGTGCAACATGTCGTTAAGGAACATATATTTGTAAAAAAAAGTAATGCAAAAATAGACAAAAGCTATGCATTGTTTATTAAAAAGGGCTGTGATCAAAGCAGAATGATACAAATAATGCGATAAGCAAAAGGTTGGACTATTTAACATGTCTGTTCCAGGGGCAGGCTGCGGAATAGTATGCGAAACTGCTCATGATAGAAACCACCTGGGAGTTCCGTAATGCGACATGGCTTGTCTGCTTCCCTGGTTCTTGCATCGTTTGTGTGGTAATTGAACTGCCAAACAGGCCTTCCGAAGAATGGAGTCCTGAAAGTAAGAGAAAATTAAAAAATTGGCAGACCCTGATGCGGTTTAAGCCGTGTTTCGTACCTTGCCGTGATGGTGCCCCTCCTCCTGTACCCATGGTATTTCTAGAGCATAGTTATGTACGCGAAGCACTGGTGTCGCATTTTTGTGAGGGCTGGGGTTGGGGCCGCATTGCTACGCCTTCTCGGAACATGCCAGGCGGTCTTGTTGTAGGTTACTCCGGGCGCGCTTGACGGTGTCCGGACGTTTAATGACCGGACTGGAGAATTGCCTGGAGATGTTGCTTTGTGCTTCCGCTGCAAGGGCCGCCGTGTGCTCCTCCATTCGGAGGGAGCGTTCGGTGTTTCCATTGACCGTAATTACTCCTCGAGGGCCTGGAATCTTGAGCTTAAGGTATGCGTAGTGCAGTACCGCATTGAACTTGGCGAATGCGGTTCACCCGAGCAGTGCGTGATAGCCACTGCGGAATGGGACTATGTCGAAGATTAACTCCTCGCTTCGGAAATTATCCAGAGATCTGAAGACCACTTCAAGTGTGACTGAGCCTGTACAGTTGGCCTCTACACCTGGTATTACGCCTCTAAAGGTCGTTTTGGTGGGCTTAATCCTCGAGGGATCTCTGCCCATTTTCCGCACTGTATCCTGGTAAAGCAGGTTCAGGCTGCCGCCGCCGTCCATAAGGACTCTAGTGAGATGAAATCCGTCAATAATTGGGTCTAAAACCAATGCGGCGAATCCGCCATGACGGGTTCTAGTGGGATGGTCCCTTCGATCAAAGGTGATCGGGCAGAAGGACCATGGGTTGAACTTTGGGGCGACTGGGTCTACCGCGTATATGTCCCTTAACGCGCGCTTCCGCTCCCTCTTGGGGATGTGGGTTGCGTATATCATGTTCACCGTCCGCACTTGTGGGGGAAAACCCTTCTGTCCACTGTTGTTCGGCGGCCGGGGCTCTTCGTTGTCATCGCTATGCAGCCCCTTGTCTTTATTTTCGGCATTTAACTTGCCTGCCTGTTTGAACACCCAACAATCCTTGTTGGTGTGATTGACCGGCTTTTCGGGGGTGCCATGTATCTGGCACAAGCGGGCGAGTATTCGGTCCAAACTGGACGGGCCCCTAGGATTTCCTTTGAATGGCTTTTTCCGCTGACCGGATTTATAGCCTCTGAATCTGGCATTAACTGCCGTATCCTCGGCATTGTCGCCGTTAATGCGGCGCTTCTGCTTGTTGCGACGCGACCTGCCACTACTGTCCCTGGTATCCAAATTGCCAGGGTTCTTGGTCATATTGTTGCTACGAGCAAGCCAGCTGTCTTCTCCCGCGCAAAAGCGGGTCATGAGTGTCGTGAGTGCTGCCATAGATTTCGGCTTTTCCTGTCCAAGGTGCCGGGCAAGCCACTCGTCACGGATATTGTGCTTGAAGGCTGCTAGGGCCTCTGCGTCCGGACAGTCCACTATTTGATTTTTCTTTGTTAGGAACCGTGTCCAGAATTGCCTGGCCGATTCCTCTGGCTGCTGAATTACGTGGCTTAGGTCATCGGCGTCTAGTGGTCGCACATAAGTGCCCTAGAAATTGTTGAGGAATGCGGCTTCCAGGTCCTCCCAACAACTGATTGATCCTGTTGGCAAGCTGTTAAGCCAATGCCGAGATGGTCCTTTAAGCTTGAGTGGGAGGTATTTGATGGCGTGGAGATCATCGCCGCGGGCCATGTGGATATGAAGGAGATAATCCTCGATCCATACTGCAGGATCTGTTGTGCCATCATATGATTCGATGTTTACGAGTTGAAACCCTCGGGGATTTGATGATCCATTACTTCGTCTGTGAATCATAGTGGGTGTGCGGCGCCTCTGTACTGGGCTATATCATGACGTAGCTCCAATGAGATTTGTCTACTGTGTTCGGCCCTACCGGATTTGTGTCCGGCGTGACGGTTATCGTCTCGAGTCGTGGGGCGCCCACGCAATCCGTAGATCGATCTTGTTTGCCTTGCCTTGTCCTCCAACATATCTCGCAGGTCTGGTGCATTTTCCCGTGCCTTGGTACAAGGTGCGGCTTGAGTGGAGGGTCGAGAGGCCTCTCTGTCACGACCACGAGGTGGCCGGTCGGCCATATCAAGTGCTGGTGATGTAGGTTTAAGTGCTTCCTCCTCTAATCGGGGTAGCAACCTGTGCTTTGGGTAGCTCTTGGAGGGGCGTTCGAGTTTATGCTCTTCGGCCGCAAGGACTTCAGTCCATCTGTCGACTAGCAAATCTTGATCAGCTCTAAGCTGTTGCTGTTTTTTCTTGAGGCTTCTTGCCGTGGCCGTACGCCTGCGTTGAAAACGCTCTTGCTCGACGGGATCCTCTGGCACGACGAATTCGTCATCGTCGAGGCTTGCCTCGTCTTCGGAGGGAGGCATATAATTATCGTCCTTGTCCTCTGTCTGCCGCTCTCTTATGAGGGCTGGCATCTCCATCCTCCTGTGTTGAATCTTGCTGGAGGGGGTTTTCTTCGGCACTCTCCGGAGTATTATTATCTCCCGTGCTGGAATCACCATATTTGCTTTGGCGGGATTTTGAGCGGCGCCGCTGACGCCGACGCTTAGGCTGTTTCTTGGAGGGGTCATCCTCCGTTGTTCCATCGCCATCTCCTTCTTTTGGGGTGTCCACCATGTATATGGCGTATGACGAGGTGGCTTTCCAGGGCCCAATAAGCGCTGGTTCTTCATCGTCTCCTACATCAGCGTCCATACCATCGATGTCTTCGAAGTCGAAGTCGAGCATGTCGGTTAAATCGTCGCAGTGGCTACAAAGTGGGTGGTGGGTGGGCTTTGAATTTCTTCATCGTCCGTACCCCAACCTTGCTGACCGTAGTCCGGCCAGGGCTCTCCTGATAAAGAGACAGACTTTAGTGTCTTCAGAATATCGCCGAAAGGCGAGTGCTGAAAGATGTCCGCGGCAGTAAACTCCATGATCGGCGCCCAATCAGATTCGATCGGCAGGGGCGCGGAGGGTTCGGAGTCCGGAGAGGAGTCCAGCTCCTTGGAGTCACGAGTCTCGCGGAGTGCGGGGCTGGTGTTCGGCTCGATCGCCGTTGGGATCGCAGCCCCCGAGGCGGCGTCCATCCAGCCATCCTCGATCGGCGCAGTTGGATCCGAATTAAGGGTCGAAACCGATGCGGGTGCGGCCTCGAGGGCACTGTTCGGCGACAGAGCTAGATCATGCTCGTCGTGACAGTGCGGCACGCTCGGTAGTGGCTCGAATCTGTCGAGGATCAAGTCCCCACGGATGTCAGCCATGTAGTTTAAACTTCCAAATCTGACCTGACGGCCAGGGGCATAGCTTTCGATCTGCTCCAGATGGCCAAGTGAATTGGCCTGTAGTGCGAAGCCGCCGAAGACGAAGATCTGACCGGGGAGGAAGGTCTCACCCTGGACTACGTCGCCATTGATGATTGTAGGAGCCATCAAGCCTAACAGTGACGACACAGAGGAACTCTCAATGAAAGCACCAATGTCGGTGTCAAAACTGGCGGATCTCGGGTAGGGGGTCCCGAACTATGCGTCTAGGACGGATGGTAACAGGAGGCAAGGGACAGGAAGTTTTACCCAGGTTTGGGCCCTCTTGATGGAGGTAAAACCCTACGTCCTGCTTGATTAATATTGATGATATGGGTAGTACAAGAGTAGATCTACCATGAGATCAGAGAGGCTAAACCCTAGAAGCTAGCCTATGGTATGATTGTTGTGTATGTTGTCCGACGGACTAAAACCCTCCGGTTTATATAGACACCGGAGAGGGTTAGGGTTACACAAAGTCGGTTACAATGGTAGGAGATCTACATATCCGTATCGCCAAGCTTGCCTTCCACGCCAAGGAAAGTCCCTTCCGGACACGGGACTAAGTCTTCAATCTTGTATCTTCATAGTCCAGGAGTCCGGCTGAAGGTATAGTCTGGCCATCCGGACACCCCCTAATCCAGGACTCCCTCAGCAACCCTCATATCAGATTTACAAGAAACATTTGCAAACCTACGCAAGATCAATTTCAAGCTGAACCCTGAGAAGTGTGTCTTCGGCGTCCCGTCTGGCAAGCTTCTCGGGTTCTTTGTGTCACAACGTGGGATAGAGGCCAATCCGGACAAGATCAAAGCTATAGAGCAGATTGAAGCGCCCAAGCGAGTCAAGGATGTGCGTCGGCTTGCTGGTTGCGTTGCCGCCATGAGCAGGTTCATTTCCAAGTCCGCCGAGCGTGCCCTTCCCTTTTCAAGATTTTGAAAAAGGCGGGCCCGATGGAGTGGACGCCAGAAGCTGAAGCAGCATTGCAAGATTTGAAGAGGTACCTCTCATCCGCGCCAATACTAGTTGCGCCTAGGCCACAGGAACCGTTGCTGCTGTACCTGGCGGCAACGAACCAGGTGGTCAGCGCCGCACTAGTGGCGCAGAGAGAAATTGATGATGAGGTAATAGCAGCGACGGAGCCCGATGCCATCGATGCCAAGACGACGCAGCCAATTGAAGTGCCGCCGAAGAAGAAAATGATGCAGCACCCGGTCTACTTTGTTAGTTCCCTCCTGCAGGGGGCTAGATCGAGGTACTCCGGTGTGTAGAAACTGCTCTTCGGCCTTCTTATGGCCTCGAGGAAGCTGCGTCACTACTTCCAGGCGCACGAAATCACTGTCGTCACTCGCCTCCCTCTGTAACGGATATTGCACAATCCAGACGCAACGGGAAGGATCATAGAGTGGGCACTGGAACTGTCCATCTTTGGCCTCAAGTTTGAGAGTACCTCGACGATTCAAAGCCGAGTCCTGGCGGAGTTCGTTGCAGAATGGACTGCGACGCCCGATGAAGAAACCCAAGAGACTACTCTCCCCGGCAAGGAGGCAAGTTGCGACTGGATCATGTACTTTGATGGAGCTTTCTCCTTACAGGGCGCCGGGGCTGGCGTACTTCTTGTCACGCCCACCGGAGAGCACCTCAAGTATGTGATCCAGATGCACTTCCCCAGGGAGGTGTCAACAAACAATACGGCTGAGTATGAAGGGCTGCTTGCCCGGTCTTAGGATCGCGGCAGACCTCGGAATCAAGAAACTCATCGTCAGGGGCGACTCGCAACTTGTCGTTAAACAAGTCAACAAAGATTACCAGAGTCCGTTGATGAAGGCCTACGTCGATGAAGTGAGAAAGCTGGAAGAGCATTTTGATGGTATACAGGCGGAGCATGTTCCCCAAGCAGAGAATGACATCGCCGATTACCTGTCAAAGCGCGCTGCCCTCAAGCTACTTGTGAAACCAGGTACCTTTGTGCTTCAGCTAACTCAACCATCCGTTGATCCATTAACAGAGCAAAACAAGAGGAGGAAATCAGGGCCCGGCAAGTACTTTCCCGCCGAGCTCCCCGGAGCCGCCGGCAAGGATGTTGCCGGAGATACTGAGCCCGCCACGGGATGGCTAGCTCCGGCGGAGCATCAAGCTCTTGCCGTCGAGACAGCCGCTCCTGTAGCGGAGGAAACGCCTTTAGTCCTCGCCGTCGAGCCCCAGGCTCCAGCGTGGGCATAGCATACCGTCCGATTCCTCCAAACAGGGGAACTTCCTGAGGAGTAGGAAGAAGCGGAAAAAGTAGCCCGTCGCTCTACTATGTACCAGTTCGTCGATGATGTCCTGTACAGAAAGAGGCCGAACGGCGTGAAATTGAAGTGTATCCCTCGAGAGGAAGGACTAGGGCTGTTGGCAGAGATACATGGAGGCATATGTGGATCCCACATCGGGTCAAGGGCCCTTGCCGGCAAAGCGTTTCGGCAAGGCTTCTTCTGGCCCACCGCCCTCCAGGATGCGACGACACTAGTCACCAGGTGTGAAGCGTGTCAGTTCCATTCAAAGAAGATTCATCATCCATCTCAAGCCCTTCAAACCATTCCTCTCTCCTGGCCTTTCTCGGTCTGGGGGATCGACATACTGGGCCCTTTCCCCTGCGCTGTCGGGGGCTTTGAGTACTTGTACGTTGCAATCGACAAGTTCACAAAGTGGACAGAAGTGGAAGCAGTGAGGAAGGTCACAACATAGTCAGCCGTCAAGTTCTTCAAAGGACTGGTGTGCCGTTTTGGTGTACCCAATAGGGTTATCACCCACAACGGCACGTAGTTCACAAGCCACACCTTCATGCAATATATTCAAGACCTCGGCAGCAAGGTCTGTTTCGCTTTCGTTGCTCACCCACGAAGCAATGGTCAAGCTGAGAGGGCAAATGCTGAAGTACCGTGAGGCTTGAGGACAAAGACCTTTGACAGACTGCACAAGAGTGGAAGGCGCTGGATTGATGAATTGCCGGCGGTTCTTTGGTCAATTAGAACGACACCAAATCGAGCCACCGGCCAGACACCCTTTGCCCTGGTATATGGGGCAGAAGCAGTTCTCCCCATGGAACTCATATACGGGTCACCTCGAGTACTCGCTTATGACGAGCTTGAGCAAGAGCAATTGCGGCAAGATGACGCAGCGCTCCTTGAGGAAGATCGTCTTCGGGCGGCTCTGAGAGCAGCATGCTACCAGCAAGCCTTGCGCCGCTACCATAGCCGCAAGGTTCATGCCCGAAGCTTTGAGGAAGGCGACCTTGTTCTTCGGCGCGTTCAATCGGCCAAGAATTCCAACAAGTTGACGCCAAAGTGGGAAGGCCCTTATCGGGTAATACGAGTCACCAGGCCCGGCGCAGTCCGCCTGGAGACCGAAGATGCCGTTCCGGTGAGTAACTCCTGGAACATTGAGCATCTTCGCAAGTTTTACCCGTGAGGCGCGGCTTGCCGGGCCCCCCGGCAAGCCACCTTTTGTACGAGCCTTGCCGATGACGCATGTAACCCTTTGTACAAAGCCAGGCGCAGACCCTGAGCATAATAAATGAAGCGCTGGCGCCCTAAGTTATAGCATGCATGCTAGGTCGAGTCTCGTCCTTGGTTAGGGTTGATAGTGCTTAGCGGCGACTAACCCCTAGCTTAGAGGTCGAGTGTGCGTCTCTTTGTCTTTCTTTTGTCTTCTTTGGTTCACAGGACACACAGATATCCGTGCCGAACCACTTGGGGAGAAAAAAAGAGGAACAGACCAGCATCTAGCCCCCGGCAAGCCAGTATTGCCGGGGGCTGCAAGAGCAAAGATTCACCCACGGCGAACCAGGGTTGCCGGGGACTGCAGCTTCAGATAAGTTCTTCATCCCTTATCATGCATTCCATTATGGACTGAGGTATGTGAAACCTCGTTTTCCCCTAAGCTACCGTGCTCCCCTAACTCTAGGCCCTAGGGCTCGTTCCTGGGGCCAAGTTTGGTCGTAGTCGCGGCAGCGAAAGGATGAAACAAGGAGCCTGAACCCGCCTCATCCCTGCCTCCGCCAAAGGCGTGAGGAAGGTCGAGCGAAGTGGGGAGACGGCAAGGCCTGTTGCCGGGCAAGGAAATGTTTATCTTGAAGATATCAAGGATTTACTCCTTGTCGTGGGTTCCACCCGCAAACAAATGACCCGGCAAGCATCCCTTTTTCATTAAAAAACATTCCACTCAGGTACAGTCCATAGGGAATGAAAAACATGAATGATGGGATTACAAGTTTTAAATTCAACAAAGGCCCGAAGGCTTACAAACTAAAAAAGAGATAAGGTGCCCGTAATCCCTTTCTTGTCCCTCTCCTCAGGAGGCAGGTCAAGGAGGCGAAAAGGACAAAAGGAGCGCCTAGGCGAGCTACGGGTGGTAGAAGACACCAAGAGAACATCTTGGTGGCCGTCCAAAGGCTGGATGGTGATGGCGGCGCCGGAAGCAGAGCTCGAAGATGAGGCGGCAGGACGTCAGCACGCGTCGAAGGCGTCGGTGTCCCCGTACTCCGACTTGACGGCCTTGCCGCCCGCCCTCTTCCTCTCCCGCAGCCTCCCAACGCCAGCCGCCCAAGGAGACGACCCCGAGAAGTTCAGGGAGCCGGCGACACGGATGATGGGGTCGCCGGTGCCGCACGGAGCGGCACCCGACACCTAATCGGACCCGTCATCCTGCCGCCTACTACCCTCGTCGTCGCTGCCGCTGTCCTCCTCATCACTCCCGCCCGAGGAGGAGTCTTCACTACCAGAAGAGCTCTTCACGCAACACCTTGCACGGGTCCCAAAGCACCCGAAGACCTTGACGGAGAGAAGGCCACCCTCCATCAGCTTAAAATGGAGAGTGAGCCCCTCTGTCAAGCGGTGGATATGAGCAAACGTCTTCCATCCCCGACAAAGATACATCACGTGAGGGGCGGGGAAGTCGACGCGGACCCGCGTGCCACTGATCCCGCAGCCCCTCATGTGCAGCCGCAACAACTCCGGTGGATCCAGCTCCATCTCCCGCGCAAATGGAGTCGGGAGATGAAGGCGACAACGCGGCGGCCGGCGCAGCCTGACGAAGAACTCACAAGAGTCATCCCCAGCATGGCCCTCCATTGGAGGAGGAGCTGCTGGCGGAGGCGAGGCCGGCGCGCCACCCCGTCCTCCTCTTCCCCTAGCGCCCCAGCCTCGCCCACGACCTCGCCCCCTCTCCCTTCCCCTCCCGGCTGGCTCTACCACCGCAGGCGCAGGGGAAGGAGGGGCACGCTGTCGAGCGGTGACCCTCGCCGCCACTGTTGAAGGACCGGGATTCCCTCTCTCCATGACGGATGGAAGGGAGGAGCAGAACCGGAAGGAAGAAGAAGATGAAAGAATGCGGGACGCCATCCCCCCTTCCGCTCTTTATAAAGGATCGGGGTTGGGGCTCGACCGCCCCGCTCGGCGAATCAAGATATGGAAGGCGCAGGGAGCCAGGGACCGACCCGCCGCCCCAACCAGCGACGGCCCGGTTTCCCGCCTCCACCGTTTGCCACCCCAGGCGCATGGGAGACACATGCAGAACCGAGGGGACGGGTGAGACGACCACCCCCTACCGCATGATCGTGGGGAGTGGACGCCTTGAAGACCGCGCCTCAACCCCATTCAGTAAATGGGCCGCGCCTCCATGCCTCCCTCCGTTTATGGGGAAGGCGCCAACCGCCCCTTTACTACGATGTGACACATGCCTGCGGGAACCAACCCCATGCATGCTGCCCATGTCACACGCACCCTCCCACGCCGCGCCACGCACGGGAATCGTGGGAAGTGCAACACGCGAATAATCTTACCGCGGTAAAAACTGCCCCGCCTGCCCGCGCACCATTTTTGGGCCTAGCCCAACAACGCGTTGCGCTTATGTGTGGCCCAGGCCCGGGGGCTCCTGTCGGTGTACAAAAAGAGGGGTACACTTTTTGTACCCCTATAACTATGCACGGGCAGTCTGAGCCACAGGCACCACCACACCAAGCAAGGCAAGGGAGGTGAGCCTGGGTAAGACCGAAGCTCAAGAGAACTAGAACAACGCCAAGGACAAGACCATGAAGAGCAAAGGGGACGAAGCGTACTCCCCCGGCAAGATCCTTGCCGGGAGACAGTTCTAGCAGCCCCGACAAGACCCTTGTCGCGGCGACTCATCCCGTGCCTACGGAGCAAGTCACCCTTGAGTCCACTGCCCCCAAAGGGCAAGGATTCGGGAGACATCCCCGTGGTGGCATGCAGATCTTTGTGAAGACATTCAAGATCAGATATGCACTAAGGAGACGACAACCCTTGGCGGGATCCCAGCTGAGGAAGACCACAAGCCCCCCGGCAAGCGCCTTGCCGGGGATGACAGTAGGCGCCTGGACAAGACCCTTGCCGGGGCCCCGGCAAGGCCCTTACTGAGGACACCCGCAGGGCCACCATCAGGCCCATGCCGACTAAACCTCCACCACCGCATGCATGCAGCTGCCGACCCAACCAGCTGGGCAGGCACCTGCATGGCGGCACGCAGATCTTCATGAAGACCCACCACTGCGCCACCTCAGCTGCCTTCCTACCTACGTGGCATCGCATGCGTCGCTGGCCAGGGCGCGTGTCGACACAAGAAGGAGCGGCAATGAACGAGACAGGTTTCTCCCCCATCCCCGATAAAGCAAGGACACCTAAGCAAGACGCATTAAATGCGCCTTGCCATGTAATGCGAGGGATAACCTCGCATCACTGTACCCTTTCCACCTCCTGTGTGCCACTGTGGCAACCCCTTTTTCTATAAAAGGAGGCCCCAGGCGACCAGGATAAGGATTCGGCTTTTTGGAGCTCCTCACGCCCCATAGCTAGCTCAAGAACACAGACATACAATCCACCAAAGCGGGAGTAGGGTTTTATGCATCCTCACGGCCCGAACCTGGATACACAAACCATGTGCTACCTGTTAGATCCGCTCTTCTTACGACCCCGCGCCCCACTAACCATAGTAGGGATTCTTGTGATCCCATAGGTGTCGTTCCCACCGACACAAAGTACTGTCAGAGGTCTTCTACATCTCGACACGGGCATGAGTATGAAATACCAATTTCAACACTTAGAACATCTTATATGCTTTGTGGCGTTCAAAACGTTTTTGAAGTCCCGGTTCTAAGCCGTAAAGCATGGTGCACTAAACTATCAAGTAGTCATCATACCGAGCTTTACCAAATGTTCATAACGTCTGTATCTGCTCCTGCAATAGGTCCGCCACCTAGCGGTGCATCAAGGACATAATTCTTATGTGCAGCAATGAGGATAATCCTCAGATCACGGACCTAGTCCTCATCATTGCTACTATCATCTTGCAACATATTTTTTCTCTAGGAACAAATCAAAAATAAACGGGGAGCTACATCGCGAGCTATTGATCTACAACATAGTTATGAAAATACTATCAGGACTAAGTTCATGATAAATTGAAGTTCAATTAATCATATTACTTAAGAACTCCCACTTAGATAGTGATGCGGAGCATCCCAAGGTCGTCCCCATGGACCTACCATCGTCTCATCAAGTGCCTACTGGACCCATGACTCGATCACGTGCAAGAGCCTTTGAAACCGAGGTGACATCTCTCCTCTCACAATTCCACTTCGATGCGCATGAAGCATGGCTACTACCTTATATGGATACTTTGTGCATACTCAGGTACAATGGAGAAGCTAAGGAGCAAGGACAAGAAGAAGAGGAAGATGGACGAGAAGACGAAGAAGAAGAAGAAGAGACATGCGTCAACTCTCTGGACAGCCCAGAACTTCCGGCCAAAGCCCGGAACTTCCGACACCCGGACCTTCCGGCCGACCCGAAACTTCCGGCCTCCGACGGCTCCGACCAGCCCAGGTGTGCCAACTCTCGGGTTAGCCCGGACCCCGCCCCGGACCTTCCGGCGCCCGGAACTTCCGGCCTGCTCGGACCTTCCGGACCCCGGATGCCAGCACAGCTCCACCGCGCCAACTCTCTGGTTAGGCCGGAACCTCCCCGAAACCTCCGGCGCCCGGAACTTCCGGCGTAGCCCGGAACTCCCGGCCCTGCCTGCGCGCAGCCACTCGGGCCTGAGGCCCATGCACCCCTTCCGTTCGCCCCTTTTGCACTTAGACTATAAATAGACCCCCCATTCACCCTAGCTAGGGCAGCGTTGGTTTAGCTCATACTATGAGATAGAGCTTCGCTCATCCATACCGATCTCCTCCTCGAGAGAGACTGCGGCCCCTCTTCGGAGAAGATCAACTTGGATTCAAGACCCCCCTTTGGGCAGCCCCCATCAAGACCTCCTTCTAGGAGAAGAACCGGTTACTTGTATCGTCCTTTGTTGACCTTGGATCATCGTGTATCTCTTTGTGTTTCGAGGATCTAGCACATGTGTAATCGAATCTTGTTGGTTTGAGTGTTTCTCTTGTGTTTTCCCTCGTGAATCCCCCTTGTGTTCTTCGTGTTTCTCTTTGGGATCCGCTCCTTTCGTGAAAGATCGGCCATCTAGGGTTCCACCCTACATCATCTTGGTATCATGAGCAAGGTTGATCATGACTTCGGAGCCCCCCTATTCGTTTTTCTAGCTTGATTTTGTTGTTTTTCGTCCTAATCCAAAAATCCCCACAAAAATAGCCCCAATTTTTTTTTGTGATTTGTTCGTGTGTTGAGATTTTTTTGGTTTTGATCCATGAAGTTTTGTGTGTGGCTCGTAGATCTAGCCTCCCCACCTTATTTTTCTCCATTTTCTTCTTCTTCTTCCCCTTCAGATTTGGGCTTTTCCCCCAAGTTTTTCCGCCCAAATCCACGAACCCTAAGTACCTGTTCTTGGCAGAATCCCGAACCCCGGAACTTCCGGTCCAGCCTGGACATTCCGGCCCCTGGACCTTCCGGCCTCCCCGGAACCTCCGGACCCCGGAACCTCCGTCTTGCCCGGAACTTCCGGCTTCGACAAAAAGTTTGCACATCTCAGCCCAATTTTCCACCAAATTTTGCTCCGGTGCTCACCATATACCATATATACTTCCGCATACCTCCACCATTTCCGCACAACCGCCCCAATATCCCTACCCACACCACCACCTAACCGCCACCTACTCCGACGATTTTGGTCGCCTTTGGTTTTGAGATTTTGAGTTGCGGTACCGTATCCTTTTGTGTTTTGGCTATCTAGGTACGGTTTGACATCGACATCACCACCGCTCATTTTCGCCAAGGACGCGTCATCAACACCGGTCATCAACAACGACCACCCCGCCTACGACTTGGTACTCGTGCCACCATTTTGACACCATACCGGAAGCAAGACCGGTAACCTCATCTTGGTATTGGACATATCACTCTTGCCATTACATTGATAGACATCATAGCCTTACTCCTTTGCGTTGCTTACCCATCGAGACTAGCCATTGAGTATTGCCGTCAACGAGACTTGTGCACATTAGTGATCATACTTCCCATAGCATACATACCATCACCGTGTTGCATCTCTTGGTATCATCTCTTGTGTCACAAAGTTGTCATCGCATACTCACTTGCTATATTGGTTCGTCAAGCATTGCATGAGAAAAGAGCTCAAACATCAAAGAGCCAAACAAGCTTTTAAGCAAAGAGATTTTAAGCAAGAACCATAGCATCATACAACATTAAGATTGTCATACTCGATCATCTTGGATCATATCATAGCAACACCTTGCATAAAACATATTTGGGATAGAAGTCGTTGCATTTTTGCTAAGTAGGTTGTGCACAAGTTCTTGTATCCGCCTATCGTGCAATCGTGCTAGCGTCTCTCTAGTGTTGTGCGACAAGAGCATTTTCATGGATTCCACATTTTGGCTCACCCTTGGTTGCACAACCCCATCTTATCTTTTTGCATGTGTGTTTCCGTGTACCTTATATGCTTGGTCTACTTGTTACATTACATCTTGCGAATCTTTTCCAACATTATTGAAGCTCACTTACAATTACATCAAATTTTGTGCCACCATCCTAACCAAGCTCCACCAAAAGCTTTTACTTGTGTAGGTGTGAGAACCGACAAGAATTGGTACCAATTGTGCTATTTCCTTGTTACACCTTGGAGTCATCTTTGATCCATTGTCAACATCGGTCAAAGTACATTTGATATTGGTTCTTCACTTTCTTCCACTCACACTTGTCTTGGAATGATGGATAGGCCAAGTACTTCTACCAACCCGCTCTTCATGGAGCAAGACGACGACATGAACTCCTTTGTCACCAAGAGTCACCTCTTTGGTGCACAACGTGCTTTACATCAAGAGCAACAAGCTATGAGTGAACGCATCGACAACCTTGCCGCCGACTTATGACTTCCCGAGCAACATACAAGAGACTACTTTGACAACAAGCTCGACGATCACAAGCAAGAAAATGACGCAAGGATGGACGAGATTCGCGCTTTGTTGCTCAACCGCTCTTCTTCCACTTCAAGAAGGAGCCGTTCAAGTCGACACTCCAACGACACCATCTCGGGTTCAAGTACACCGTCATCGAACACGCTCCGTCGAGCCGCGCGCAACGAGCGTCAAGAAAACCTCAATCCACTTAGAGACACCGACTCGCAAGAACATCAACGATGTCAAGCCAAAGAAGCCTTTGCGCTAGCTCAGGAACGGCAACGCCAATGTCAACACGAACAAGAGGAGCGAGCGCGACAACATCAAGATGCACAAGACGCCGAGGCGGAACGCCAAGAACAACAACTACGTGAAGCTCAAGCACTTGAAGCGCAACGTGCCCTTCATGAATCAAGTCGTGCCGTAGCCGACCGAGGCCGACAAGCTCGACTACATCAAGAAGCACTTCGCGATGAAGCTCAAGAAAGAATTTATCAAAGACGTGTGCGTCAACAAGCTCCTCGTCCAGATAGACAAGTGCCTCGTCAAGATAGACAAGCTCCCCCTCAAGCGAGACAAGAACATCAAGTCCATCGAGAACAAGAAGACAATGGACCCAATCCTCGCCAAGAGCAACATGAGGAAGACTTCCAACTTCGTCAAGAGCACCACGAGTTGGACAATCATCTACAACATGGGCGTCATCATCCCCGACCCCAACACAATGAAGAGCAACGCTACGGCAAGCTCAAGTTCACCATGCCCAAGTTCAACGGAAGCAACGATCCCGAAGAATACCTTTCATGGGCATTGAAAGTTGACAAGATCTTCCGTTTGCACAATTATGAAGAAGAGAAGAAGATCGCGATGGCATCCCTTGAGTTCCAAGACTATGTCCTCATTTGGTGGGAACAAGTCATTGAGCGCCGCGAGGCAAGAGGTGAACCACCCATCACTACTTGGGCACAAATGAAGGATGTCATGAGAGCACGATTCGTGCCAAACTACTACAACCGCGACCTCTTCAAGAAACTTCAACAACTCAAGCAAGGAACCAAGAGCGTTGAAGAGTACTACAAGGAAATGGAGATTGCCATGATACGAGCCAATGTCAAAGAAGATGATGAGCAAACTATGGCAAGGTTCTTGAATGGACTCAATCATCCTATCAAGAAGATCGCCGACTTCCAACCATACTCGAACCTCATCGAGCTAGTGCATCAAGCTACCAAAGCGGAACGGCAAGTACAAGACGACTTCAAGTATGCCAAGTTCTCATCCAAGTCCTATGGCATCTCCAACAATCAAGCTTCGACGACTCCAACACCTTCTACCTCAACCAAGCCTTCTACAAGCAACGGCGACAAGTCAAGTTACAAGAAAGCTTCGACAAGCTCAAGTCGTCCTCCTACTACAAGCAACTTCAAGAAAGCTCCATCATCATCTACTCCACCCGATGAGACCATCAAGACAAGTTCTATCAAATGCTTCACATGCGGCGGCCGAGGCCACAAGTCCTTCGAGTGCACAAACAAGCGCACCATGATCCTCAACGACGACGGAACCTATGACTCCATGAGTGAAGGAGAAATGGAAGCTCTTGAGCAAGTGGCCATGCACCGACAAGTGAACAATGAAGATGAAGATGACCAAGTCTTTTGCGATGAAGATTCAAGCCCCGCTCTTGTTGTCTCCAAGGTCTTGACTCTTCAACATCAACAAGACGAAGATCAAAGATGCCATATCTTTCACACCAAGGCCGGCATCAATGGACGATCCGTCAAGGTCATCATCGATGGAGGGAGTTGCCACAACTTAGCAAGTGAAGAACTATGCTCCAAGCTCCAATTGGTCAAGATGAAGCACCCTCACCCCTACAAGGTTCAATGGCTAAGCGACACCGGCACCATACAAGTCGAGCATAGAGTACAAGTCTCTTTCAAGATCGGCGCCTATGAAGACACATTGGAATGTGATGTCCTTCCGATGACCGTTTGCCACCTCCTCCTTGGACGGCCATGGCAATTTGACCGAGGTGTCATTCACAATGGGCGTACAAATCACTATAGCTTCAAGATGAAAGGGAAAGAGTTCGTGCTACGTCCTATGTCTCCAAGCCAAGTGATCGCCGACAAGCAAGCCACCCATCATGGAGAAAATAGTGAGAGAGCGATCCACCAAAAAGAGAGTGAGCGCCACAAGCCCAAATTGAGTGACTCCATGATGAGCGACAAGAAAAACTTAGTTCTCTTTGCCACCAAACGTGAGATGAGAGAAGTGTGTGAGAACCCATCAAGTGTCCTACACTATGTCCTATTGTGCAAGGACGAGGTCACACAAACTAACAACTCTCACGATCTACCTTTGGTGTTATCTTCTCTATTGCAGGAATTCCAAGATGTTTTCCCCGATGAGCTACCTCCGGGTCTACCTCCACTACGAGGCATTGAGCACCGAATTGATCTCATCCCCGGAGCGCCGCTTCCCAACAAAGCTCCATACCGCGTCAACCCCGAAGAAACCAAAGAAATACAAAGGCAAGTAAAGCATCTATAGACCATGGTCATGTGCGTGAAAGTTTGAGTCCTTGTGCCGTACCGGTCATTCTTGTGCCAAAACGTGATGGTAGCTTTCGCATGTGCTCCGATTGTAGACCTATCAATGCTATCACCGTTAGATATAGGTACCCCATTCCACGCCTTGATGATATGCTTGATGAACTTAGCGGTGCCACTATATTTTCCAAAATTGATCGTAAGAGTGGTTACTATCAAATCCACATACAAGAGGGAGATGAATGGAAAACCGCATTCAAAACCAAGTTTGGTTTGTATGAGTGGTTAGTCATGCCTATGGGTCTCTCGGAAGCACCGGGCACTTTTATGCGCCTTATGAATCATGTCTTTCGCCCTTACATTGGTATATTTGTTGTGGTTTACTTCGATGACATTCTTGTGTTTAGCAAATCTATCCAAGAGCATGTCACCCATGTCCGCACCGTTTTGCAAACTCTTAGGAAAGAGCGTCTCTATGTTAATATGGAGAAATGCCTTTTTGGTGTTGATAAGCTCGTTTTCTTAGGATTTGTTGTCTCTTCTAAGGGTGTTCATGTAGATGAGTCCAAGATCAATGCTATTAAAACTTGGCCCCAACCAGCCAATTTGCAACAAGTGCGTAGTTTTCTTGGTTTAGCCGGTTTCTACCGTAGATTTGTGAAGGATTTTAGCACCATTGCTTCACCTTTGCATGCTTTGAGCAAGAAGAACGCGCCTTTTTTTTGGGGACCATCTCAAGATATTGCTTTCAATGAGCTTAAGAATTTGCTTACTCATGCTCCCGTGTTTGCTTTACCCAACTTCGACAAGCCTTTTGAGATTCATTGCGATGCTAGCAGTAATGGCATAGGAGGAGTGTTAACGCAAGAGAAGCGCCCCATAGCTTACTTTAGTGAGAAACTTTCCGGAGCGCAACTCAACTATCCCATCTACGACAAAGAGCTATATGATTTAGTCTGCGTTTTGCATGAATGGGAACATTACCTTTGTCCCCATGAGTTTATCATTCATACCGATCATGAGACCCTCAAGTATCTCAAGGGTCAAACTAAGTTGAACAAGCGTCATGCCAAATGGAGTGAATTCATTGAGTCTTTTCCCTATGTCATCAAGTACATCAAGGGTAAAGAAAACATCATCGCGGATGCTTTTTCCCGCATATGTATGCTAGTCACCCAACTTGAGTTAGATGTCATTGGCTTCGAGCATATCAAAGAATTGTATGCGCATGATGAGACTTTTGCCATTCCTTATGCCAAGTGTTTGTCGCATACATCATGGGAACGCTATTACATCAAAGACAGCTATCTTATGAGAGCTAACAAACTATGCATCCCCAAGTCATCCCTTCGCTTATTGCTTTTGCAGGAATCGCATGGAGGAGGATTAATGGGACACTTTGGACGCGATAAGACATTCGCCACACTCTCGAAGAGCTACTTTTGGCCAAAGATGTTTCGCGACGTCAATCGTTTCACCAACCGATGTTCGACATGCCAGAAAGCTAAGTCCAAAGCTCAATCTCATGGTCTCTATATGCCTTTACCAATTCCATACCAACCTTGGGAGGACATAAGCATGGACTTTGTACTTGGTTTGCCAAAAACTCGCAATGGGAAATATTCCATATTTGTCGTTGTGGACCGTTTCTCCAAAATGGCACATTTTATTCCTTGTCACAAGATAGATGATGCTTCACGTTGCTAACCTCTTTTGTAGGGAAAGATTGCGTCTCCATGGTGTGCCAAAGACAATTGTCTCGGACCGCGACGTCAAGTTCCTTAGCTACTTTTGGAAGACCCTGTGCGCCAAGCTCGGAATCAAGCTACTCTTCTCCACGGCATACCATCCTCAAACCGACAGCCAAACGGGGGTGACAAACCGCACACTCTCCGCTCTACTTCGAGTACTCATCAAGAAGAACATAAAGGAGTGGGAGGAGTGTCTACCCATCGCCGAGTACGCCTACAACAGAGCAAGACATTCGACTACTGGCAAGTCCCCCTTCGAGGTCGTCTATGGCTTCAACCCATTGTCCCCATTGGACATTCTACCTCTACCTCTTCAAGAGCGCACAAACTTGGAGGCGAGTGCCCGAGCCAACTTCATCAAGAAGATGCATGAAGATACAAGAAACACCATCGAGCGCCAAGTTCAACACCTTGCAACCAAGCTCAACTTCAACAAACAACCTATGGTCTTCAACATTGGTGATCGAGTGTGGCTACACCTTCGCAAGGACCGCTTTCCACAAGAATGCAAATCCAAGCTTCGCCCACGAGCGGATGGACCCTTCAAGGTGCTTGCACGCTACAACAACAACGCTTACAAGATCGACCTTCCACGCAACAAGTACAACGTGAGCCACATCTTGAACGTCAAAGATCTCTCTCCTTTCCATGGTGATGAAGATTTTGATCCGAGGACGGATCTTCTCCAAGGGAGGGGAGATGATGCAGAGCATCCCAAGGTCATCCCCATGGACCTACCATCGTCTCATCAAGTGCCTACTGGACCCATGACTCGATCACGTGCAAGAGCCTTTGAAACCGAGGTGACATCTCTCCTCTCACAATTCCACTTCGATGCGCACGAAGAATGGCTACTACCTTATATGGATACTTTGTGCATACTCAGGTACAATGGAGAAGCTAAGGAGCAAGGACAAGAAGAAGAGGAAGATGGACGAGAAGACGGAGAAGAAGAAGAAGAAGAAGAAGAAGAGACAGGCGTCAACTCTCTGGATAGCCCGAAACTTCCGGCCAGAGGCCGGAACTTCCGGCCCCCGGACCTTCCGGCCTACCCGGAACTTCTGGCCTCCGACAACTCCGACCAGCCCAGGCGTGCCAACTCTCGGGTTAGCCCGGACCCCGCCCCGGACCTTCCGGCGCCCGGAACTTCCGGCCTGCCCGGACCTTCCGGCCCCCGGATGCCAGCACAACTCCACCGCACCAACTCTCTGGTTAGGCCGGAACCTCCGGCGCCCGGAACTTCCAGCCTAGCCCGGAACTTCCAGCCCTGCCTGCGCGCAGCCACTCGGGCCTGAGGCCCATGTACCACTTCACTTCGCCCCCTTTTGCACTTAGACTATAAATAGACCCCCATTCACCCTAGCTAGGGCAGCGTTGGTTTAGCTCATACTACGAGATAGAGCTTCGCTCATCCATACCGATCTCCTCCTCAAGAGAGACTGCGGCCCCTCTTCGGAGAAGATCAACTTGGATTCAAGACCCCCCTTTGGGCGGCCCCCATCAAGACCTCCTTCTAGGAGAAGAACCGGTTACTTGTATCGTCCTTTGTTGACCTTGGATCATCGTGTATCTCTTTGTGTTTCGAGGATCTAGCACATGTGTAATCGAATCTTGTTGGTTTGAGTGTTTCTCTTGTATTTTCCCTCGTGAATCCCCCTCGTGTTCTTCGTGTTTCTCTTTGGGATCCGCTCCTTTCGTGAAAGATCGGCCATCTAGGGTTCCACCCTACATCAGATAGACATCCCTCTAGTCATCTAAATGATCACGTGATCCAAATCAACTAAACCATGTCTGATCGTCACGTGAGATGGAGTAGTTTTCAATGGTGAACATCACTATGTTGATCATATCTACTATATGATTCACGCTCGACCTTTCGGTCTCCAGTGTTCCGAGGCCATATCTGCATATGCTCGACTCATCAAGTTTAACCCGAGTATTCCATGTGTGCAAAACTGGCTTGCACCTATTGTATGTGAACATAGGGGTTATCACACCCGATCATCATGTGGTGTCTCGGCACGACGAACTATCACAACGGTGCATACTCAGGGAGAACACTTATACCTTGAAATTTAGTGAGAGATCATCTTATAATGCTACCGCCGAACTAAGCAAAATAAGATACATAAAGGATAAACATAACATGCAATAAAAATATGTGACATGATATGGCCATCATCATCTTGTGCCTTTGATCTCCATCTCCAAAACACCGTCAAGATCTCTATCGTCACCAGCATGACACCATGATATCCATCATCTTGATCTCTATCAACGTGTCATCACATGGTCATCTCACCAACTATTGCTTTTGCAACTATTGCTATCGCATAGCGATAAAGTAAAGCATTTATATAGCGCTTGCATCTTATGCAATAAAGAGACAACCATAAGTCTCCTGCCAATTGCCGATAACTTTAACAAAATATGATCATCTCTTACAACAATTTATATCTCATCACGTCTTGACCATATCACATCACAACATGCCCTGCAAAACACAAGTTAGACGTCCTCTACTTTGTTATTGCAAGTTTTACGTGGCTGCTACGGTCTGAGCAAGAACCGTTCTTACCTATGCATCAAAAACCACAACGCGGTATAGTGATTGCTTTTTGATCTTTAGAAAGAACCCTTTCATTGAATCTGATTCAACTAAAGTTGGAGAAACAGACACCCACTAGCCACCTGTGTGCGAAGCACGTCGGTAGAACCAGTCTTGCGTATGTGTACGCGTAATGTCGGTCTGAGCCGCTTCATCCAACAATACTGCTGAATCAAGAATCAACTAGTGACAGCAAGCAATATGTATATACCCACGCCCACAACTCCTTTGTGTTCTACTCGTGCATATAACATCTACGCATAGACCTAGCTCGGATGCCACTATTGGGGAACGCAGTAATTTAAAAAAAATCGTATGCACACACAAGATCATGGTGATGCATAGCAACGAGAGGGGAGAGTATTTTCTATGTACCCTCGTAGACCGTAAGCGGAAGCATTATGACAACGCAGTTGATGTAGTCGTACGTCTTCACGATCGACCGATCCTAGTACCAAAAGTACGACACCTCCGCGATATGCACACGTTCGGCTTGGTGACGTCCCACGAACTCACAATCCAGCAGAGTGTCGAGGGAGAGCTTTTTCAGCATGACGGCGTGATGACGGTGATGATGATGCTACCGGAACGGGGCTTCTCCTAAGCACCGCTATGATATGACCGAGGTGGATTATGGTGGAGGCGGGCACCACACACAGCTAAGAGATCAATGATCAACTTGTGTGTCTATGGGGTGCCCCCTGGCCACGTATATAAAGGATGGAGGGAGGAGGAGGCCGGCCCTCATAGGGCGTGCCCATAGTGTGGAGTCCCACTAGGACTCCCTAGTCCTAGTAGGATTCCACCTCCTACATGGAATAGGAAAAAGGGAAGGGAGAAGGAGAAGGAAGGAAGGGGGTGCCCCCTTTCCCTAGTCCAATTCGGACCAGTCCATGGGGAAGGGGTGCGGCCACCCTTGAGGCCTTTCTCTCCTTTCCCGTGTGGCCCATTAAGGCCCAATACGAATTTCCGTAATTCTTCGGTACTCTGAAAAATACCCGAATCACTTGGAACCTTTCCGATGTCCGAATATAGCCTTCCAATATATCGATCTTTACGTCTCAACCATTTCGAGCCTCCTCTTCATGTCCCTGATCTCATACGGGACTCCAAACAAACTTCGGTCATCAAATCACATAACTCATAATACAAATCGTCACGGAATGTTAAGCATGCGGACTCTACGGGTTCGAGAACTATGTAGACATGACCGAGACACATCTCCGGTCAATAACCAATAGCGGAACCTGGATGCTTATATTGGCTCCTACATATTATATGAAGATCTTTATCGGTCAAACCGCATAACAACATACGTTGTTCCCTTTGTCATCGGTATGTTACTTGCCCGAGATTCGATCGTCGGTATCTCAATACATAGTTCAATCTCGTTACCGACAAGTTTTTTTACTTGTTCTGTAATGCAACATCCCGTAACTGACTCATTAGTCACATTGCTTGCAAGGCTTATAGTGATGTGCATTACCGAGAGGGCCCAGAGATACCTCTCCGACAATCAGAGTGACAAATCCTATTCTCAATCTATGCCAACTCAACAAACACCATTGGAGACACCTGTAGAGCACCTTTATAATCACCCAGTTACGTTGTGACATTTGGTAGCACACAAAGTGTTCCTTCGGCATTCGGGAGTTGCATGATCTCATAGTCATAGGAACATGTATAAGTTATGGAGAAAGCAATAGCAACAAACTAAACGATCATCATGCTAAGCTAACGGTTGGGTGAAGTCAATCACATCATTCTCTATTGATGTGATCTCGTTAATCAAATGACAACTCATGTCTATGGTTAGGAAACATAACCATCATTGATTCAATGAGCTAGTCAAGTAGAGGCATACTAGTGACATTCTGTTTGTCTATGTATTCACACATGTACTAAGTTTGCGGTTAATACAATTCTAGCATGAATAATAAACATTTATCATGATATAAGGAAATATAAATACCAAATTTATTATTGCCTTTAGGGCATATTTCATTCAGTTTGCTCTAGTGCTTCACTTATATCTTTTTAGAGCACGACGACGGTTTTATTTGAAGAAATAGATGAACTCTCATGCTTCACTTATATTATTTTGAGAGTCTTTAGAACAGCATGGTAATTTGCATTGGTTATGAATTTAGTCCTAATATTATAGGCATCCAAGAGGGATATAATAAACACTTTCATATAGAGTGCATTGAATACTATGAGAAATTTGATACTTGATAATTGTTTTGAGATATAAAGATGGTGATATTAGAGTCGTGCTAGTTGAGTAATTGTGAAATTGAGAAATACTTGTGTTGAGGTTTGCAAGTCCCGTAGTATGCACGTATGGTAACCGTCGTGTGACAAATTTGAAGCGTGAGGTGTTCTTTGATTGCCTTCCTTATGAGTGGTGGTCGGGGACGATCGATGGTCTTTTCCTACCGATCTATCCCCCTAGGAGCATGCGCGTAGTGCTTGGTTTTGATGACTTGTAGATTTTTGCAATAAGTATGTGAGTTCTTTATGACTAATCTTGAGTCCATGGATTATACGCACTCTCACCCTTCCATCATTGCTAGCCTCTTCGGTACCGTGCATTGCCCTTTCTCACCTTGAGAGTCGGTGCAAACTTCGCCGGTGCATCCAAAACCCGTGATATGATACGCTCTATCACACATAAGTATAGCGATCCGACCTTAAACAGTCAAATCTCTGTGCATAAGTGTCATCCCTGGATCGGTACTACTGACATGCACAGTACTTGAAGGATTTATAATAGAATGCAATCACACACTTTTTAGATCGAATGTCCCAAAAGAGAACTTATTACAATAATATGGCTTAAGGCCATCTAAATAAGATAACTATGGAAGTATCAAAGTAAATGAGTCCATCAACTCCAACGGCATAGCCGAGTGCACGACAACGACCTAGCGCACCTTACTCTTCGTCTAAAAAGTCAGCAACATAATATGTTGCAGCCCGAAATGGATCAGCACATGGAATATGCTAGCAAAATAACACTGTAAAGCAATGAACAAGGTAAATGCTAACACTACATGCATATATGGCTGGTGGAGGCTCTAAGGTTAATGTTTTTGCGAAAAGCCATTTTTCCTACAACAAAGGAATAAATTTTATTTAACTATAAAGTTGGTTGATAAACATTGAGAATGGAAACCCCATCCCAATCCCAATTAAATAGTAATTACCAACACAACAAAATTAATTAAGAGTGTTGAGATCACATCAATAATTCAAGAACCAGATACTCAAGATGTCCATAACCGGGGACACGGCTAACCATGATTATTTTGTACACTCTGCAGAGGTTTGCGCACTTTTCCTCACAAGACTCGATCTCCTCCGTTGTATTTCTCGCACTGCATGATGTTTGAGAAATGGATGACCGAGACACAGTTTTTCCAAAGAGGTCCCCTTAACCAATAGATAGGCTGGTACACCTACAATCTCCTACATCTGCTAGCCCATCATGGAAAGTATTCCCACAACTTACTCAACTATGCCAGAGCCCATAATGGCTTGTGGCTGCACATGGAAGTTTCTAGCATGAATGATCTTATGATCCCTTTGAGCCTGGGTGGCGAACAATAGGATTATCACACGGATTCCCTGGGATCTCCTTGGACAACACTAGATTCCCCAGGTGTCCACAAACAATCCACCTAGATGTGTGTTAAAGTAGCCACCTTAGATAAACCCTTAGTTCATAATAATTCTCACAACTGTCATGAATCTCTCAAACCAAACCACATCTACGAGCATAGCATAGCAGTATAAGCATAACGTAGTAACTCCCAGGGTTTAAATAAAGGACAATAGGTTCTACCTCATCAACTACTTGCCAATACCCACATGTTATCAAATCCTAACCATGCAGTGTTTGAGGATTGATACTAATGCATAAAAACTGGGTAATAAAGGGATATGCTCAAAGTGTTACTTGCCTTGCTGACGATCTGCAAACCCTAGAGACTCGTAGTAGAACGCTTCGCACTTCGAAAATTCTATCACAAGCAAACAATAGCATACATAAGCACTCAAGCATAGATGCAAGGGTAAAACTCATATGAGAATGTCCAAATTGAAATTTCAACTAAAGTGCTTCGATTTGCAAAAAGAATCAATCAAATCAAAGCTACAAAACTCAAACTACGATCAAAAGAAGCTCGAATTCAAATCTGCTTGAAAACAAATTTTAAATTGTCAAAATCTTGTTCAGGTTGGTTAACTGGAAAGAGAGGTTCGAGATGAAGATTTTGGCGTTGGTTTCACTGGATTTGGACGAACGGTTAAAAAGTTACGAGGGATTCAAAATCAGGGGCTAATCTGCGATAAAAATAATCGTGGATAGGTCCTTGGCCGAAAATAAAATAAAAAGAAAAGACTAACGAACGAACGTTCGTTATCAAAGACGAACGTACGCATTCGCGAATAGATGCGTTCGGGCGAATGTTCGCTAAATAGCAAAACCGATGAAAAAACGATCTAACCCATCCAAAAAAACCGGGCGACGGTGGCGGTTTTTACCGGTTCTTCGAACACGACCGACAGCGGCGCAGCGATGAGATCCGGCCGGTGGGGCTCCGAGGCTGCGGTGACGGGGTCGACGGGGTGGGGCGACAGCACGGCTGCGGCGGCGCGGGGCTGCGGCGGGCGGCGGTAGTGGTGAGGGAAAAGGGGCCAGGGGGTCCGGCTTCTAAAGCCTCGGGGAGGGGGGACATGGGCAAGGGGCAGCGGCGAGAGGAGTCCGCCGGCGGCATGGCGGCGCGGGCCGGCCGGCTTGCTTAGCTGGGCCTCCGGCCCTGTCGGGCGGGAACTCTTTTTTTTAAATAGATTCCACCAAAAACAAAAAAATCCTAATAAAATATAAAAAATCTAAAAATGCCAAAAACAATTTTCACCATCTAAATAAAATATTTAGAACAAGGTGAACATTTTTCTGGCCTAAAAATGCAATTTTTGAAAAATGCATATTTTTCTAATTCAAATAAAATAGCAATAAAATTCCAAATAAAATATTTATTTGATTTTAACATTTTCCTCCAATATTCCCCTCTTATTTTGGAGAAGTCATTTTATCTCCTCTCATTTATTTTAATATTGGAAAGATTTTGGAGAGAAAATTATTAAAATCAAAATGATCCTCTTTTCAAATTTGAGAAAATTCAAATATGAAAATAAATGAAATCCCCAACTCTCTCCGTGGGTCCTTGAGTTTCTTAGGATTTCTAGGATCACGAACAAAAAGCAAGTAAAATATGATATGCATATGATAACCTATGTATAACATCCAAATTGAAAATTTGGGATGTTACAAACCTACCCCCCTTAAGATGAATCTCGTCCTCGAGATTCGGATTGGCTAGAAAATAGGTGCGGGTGGTCTTTCCGTAGGTCTTCCTCTCGTTCCTAGGTGGATTCATCCTCGGTATGGTGGATCCACTGAACTTTGCAAAACTTGATAACCTTGATGCGCGTAACTCGGCTGGCAAACTTGAGAATCTTGACGGGTTTCTCCTCGTAGGTAGATCACTGTCTAACTGAATTGCTTCCAGGGGCACTGTATCTCTTAGAGGAATATCAGCCATCTCTGCATAGCACTTCTTCAACTGGAAAACGTGAAACACATCATGAACTCCGGACAGTCCTTCGGGTAACTCCAACTTGTAGGCCACTTCTCCCATACGTTCCAATACTCGGTACGGTCCTACAAATCTTGGGGCAAACTTTCCCTTAACTCCAAATTGTTTAACTCCTCGCAGAGGTGACACACGAAGAGAAGCTCTGTCTCCGATCTCATAGACTACCTCCTTGCGTTTGGAGTCTGCACAACTCTTCTGCCTGGACTGAGCTACCTTTAGTCTATCTCGAATCAACTTAACCTTCTCTTCAGACTCTTTGATCAGATCCGGTGGAAACAACTGGCAGTCTCCAACTCCATCCCACATCAACGGTGTTCTGCACCTTATCTCATACAAAGCTTTGAAAGGTGCCATGATAATCCCCAGGTGTAGGGAATCATCATAGCAATTCCCAAAGGTGGAAGTGATAAGTATGGAGTGTTGAACCCACAAGGAGCTAAAGGTAAGATGAATATTCTCTCAAGTCCTATTTGCCACTGATACGACTCTACATACACCGAACGTTTGCTTCCAACTAGAAACGAGAAATAAAACTACGTTGTGGGTATGGAGAGGATAACTTTGCATGATATCGGAGGGCTAAAATATAAAAGTAGGTGCTGTTATCATAAAGTTAGAACATATTACTAAATATTATAAATAGCGAGTGTGGAATAATGGTGGATCGGTGTGCAGAATTGTCTTATGCAATTGTTAACAAGACCGGTGGTTGTCATTGCAATTTCATATGAGGGAAAGGCATAAGCTAACATACTTTCTCTTTTTGGATCATATGCACTTATGATTGGAACTCTAGCAAGCATCCGCAACTACTAAAGATCATTAAGGTAAAACCCAACCACAACATTAAAGCATCAAGTCCCCTTTATCCCATATACAACAACCCCCTTACTCGAGTTTATGCTTCTGTCACTCAAGCAACCCACTATAAGCGAATCATGAATGTATTGCAACACCCTACAGCGAGAATCCCTCACACTTGCATGACACAGAGGGCGCAATAGGACAACACCAAAATAAAACATACAACTCATACCAATCTAGATCGTCAATCAACCCAAAGACAAATGATATCTACTCAAAACATCATAGGATGGCAACACATCATTGGATCATAGTATGTGGCATAAAGCACCATGCTCAAGTAGGGATTACAGTGGGGTGCGAGAGAGTGGACCATGTAAAAGAGATGAGGATGGTGATGTTGATGAAGACGATCACCGCGGCGATGATTCCCCTCCCGATGGCACTCCGGTGCCACCGAGAGAGAGGAGGAGAGGTTCTCCCCCTTGTGCTTCCTCCTCCATGGCCTCTCCCCTGGATGGGGAGAGGTTCTCCCTCTGGTCCTTGGCCTTCATGGTGATTATGGCTCCTCCGGGATCCTCCTGCATGCCCTCCGGTGATGATGGCCCCCTCCGGCAGGGTGCCAGAGAGGGCCTAGATTGATTTCTCGTGGCTACAGAGGCTTGTGGCGGCGGAACTTCCGATCTAGGTTATTTTCTGGGGGTTTCTGTATTTATAGGAATTTTTTGCGTCGGTTTCACGTCAGGGGGGGTCTCCAAGTCGTCCACGAGATAGGGGGCCACGCCCAGGGGGTGGGGCGCGCCCCCCACCCTTATGGACGGCTCAGGGCTCTTCTGGCCCAACTCATTTACTCCGGGGGCTTCTTTTGGTCCATAAAAAAAACATCAAAAATTGGCACGTCAATTGGACTCTGTTTGGTATTCCTTTTCTGCAACACTCAAAAACAAGGGAAAATATAAAATGGCACTGGGCTCTAGGTTAATAGGTTAGTTCCAAAAATCATATAAAGTAGCATATAAAACATCTAAGATGGATAATATAATAGCACGAATACTTCATAAATTATAGATACGTTGGAGACGTATCGGCATCCCCAAGCTTAATTCCTGCCCGTCCTCGAGTAGGTAAATGATAAAAGAAATAATTTATGAAGTGTGAATGCTAGCAAGTGCATGAGTTTGATCGATGATAGTTCCAATCACTTTTTCTAGCATCATTATATATCATAAAACAGTAGCTCAACTCATGAAACTTCTCATGATCAAGTAACAAGCTATTCACATGTTAAAGTATAGATCATAAACTTTCTTGAGAACTAACAAACCGTGCTCTTAGTCACCAAACAATTGCAACTCATCTTATTTTCGGGAAGGGTCTATGTAAGAGCTTCGATTCAGTAAAATCTACATACTCAACTATCATTTAATCTTCCACAATTGCTAACACTCATGTGATATTTATGGGTTCAAAGTTTTAATCGGACACAGAGAAAGATATGGGCTTATAGTTTCGCCTCCCAACCTTTTACCTCAAGGGTAATGTCAACAATAATAATTTATGAAAACCTACATCCAAGTGGATATATATATCCGGATCGCTCCAACACAAAGTGCTTCCCAAAGGAAAAAGTGTAAAAAGGAAAGGTGAGGACCACCATGACTCTTGTATATGGGTAGAAGATAAAAGTAAAAGATAGGCCCTTCGCAGAGGGAAGCAGAGGTTGTCATGCGCTTTTATGGTTGGATGCAAAAAATCTTAATGCAAAAGAACGTCACTTTATATTGCCACTTGTTATATGGACCTTTATTATGCAGTCCGTCGCTTTTATTTCTTCCACATCACAAGATCGTATAAAGTTTATTTTCTCCACATTAATAGATCATACATATTTAGAGAGCAAATTTATTGCTTGCAACAATGACAACTTACTTGAAGGATCTTACTCAATCCATAGGTAGATATGGTGGACTCTCATGGCAAAACTGGGTTTAAAGCACAAGTAGTATCTCTACTTGGTGCAAAGAATTTGGCTAGCATGAGGGGGAAAGGCAAGCTCAACGTGTTGGATGATCCAAGACAATATAACGTTTCGAATATAGGAAAACATAACCCATTAAGTTGTCTTCCTTGTCCAACATCAACCTTTTAGCATGTCATATTTTAATGAGTGCTCACTATTACAAAAGATGTCCAAGATAGTATATTTACATGTGAAATCTCTCTTCCTTCAATATTCTTTCATGAATTGTTCAAGTGACCAATTCTGCGTTTGCTAACTTCCAATAAGTTTACTACCTATACTTATTATGTGTGAAGTCATTACTCCCCATGTTGTAAGCATATGAAACGTATATAAATTCAAATTTATGATATTCAATTCATTTAACCATTTACTCACAGGATATATGTGAAGCACGTGAGTAAATGACAAAGTACTCCAAAAAGATATAAGTGAAGAATACTGAGTAGTCAAATAATTAAATAGCCATAGGAGGATTCTTATTCATTCAAGATTTCAGATCCAATCATTTTATTCAAACAGCAAGTAAAATTGAAAATACGCTCCAAGCAAGACACATATCATGTGACTAATAAAAATATAGCTCTGAGTAAGGTATACCGGTAGTTTTGAAGACGAAAGAGGGGATGCCTTCCGGGGCATCCCCAAGCTTAGGCGCTTGAGTCTTCCTTGAATATTACCTTGGGGTGCCTTGGGCATCCCCAAGCTTAGGGTCTTTCCACTCCTTATTCTCCTCATATCGATATCTCACCCAAAGGTTGAAAACTTCAATCACACAAAACTTAACGGAACTTCGTGAGATAGGTTAGTATGATAAAGAGTAAACCATTCACTTTGGTAATGTCAAAGACAAGGTTCATAATTTTCTTCACACAATGCCTACTGTACCATATCATTTCTACAATTATATTGAGAAATATAAGCCATGGAAACTAGAAAACAAGCAAACTATGCGATGAAAACAGAATCTGCCAGAAATAGAATAGTCTGTAATGATCTGAACACCAACCATACTTATGCTACTCCAAAAATTATGAAATAAATTGTTGGATGTGAGCAATTTGTCTATTACTCTTCTGAAAAAAGAATCAACTCAATCTCACTCTTCTGCAAAAAATTACAGCTAATCTCGTGAGCGCAAAGTTTCTGTTTTTTACAGCAAGATCACATTAACTTTCACCCAAGTCTTCCCAAAGGCCTTACTTGGCACTTTATTGAAACAAAATTAGGTTAATCATGAGAAGACACAAAATAGTAAGGGTAAATATTGGGTTGTCTCCCAACAAGCGCCTTTCTTTAATGCCTTTTAGCTAGGCATGATGATTTCAATGATGCTCACATAAAAGATAAGAATTGAAACATAAAGAGAGCATCATGAAGAATATGACTAGCACATTTAAACCTAACCCACTTCCTATGCCTAGGGATTTTGTGAGCACACAATTTATGGGAACAAGAATCAACTAGCATAGGAAGGAAAAACAAGTATAACTTCAAAACTTTAAGCATATAGAGAGGAAACTTGATATTATTGCAACTCCTACAAACATGTGTTCCTCCCTCATAATAATTTTCAGTAGCATCGTGAATGAGTTTAACAATATAACCATCACATAAAGCATACTTTTCATGATCTACGAGCATAGAAATTTTACTACTCTCCACATAAGCAAAATTATCCTCATTCGGAATAGTGGGAGAAAACTTCTTCTAAGTCCACTTTAGATGATCGTATTATTCATACTCCAAAATATATAAGTGAAGTTCATGGGGCATTCTTGTCAGGACCCCGATTCCAAGTCACATCGATCTAGCCGGTAACACCTCATATCATATTGCGGCCTCACACACGGTATCCCCACGGGTGTCGCCTTACCATGGCCCGGGACCGTTTGCGCCTTTTGGCTTGGGTATATGATAGTGTCGCTAGCATCCATATGACAGAGAACTCGGGCCGACATGGCTAGTCATGAACCCAAAGCGGCCAGACCTATGGAGATTGGCATACGTGAATCACATCGAGCATGTTGGTCACCAGCGTGTGAATCCAGGTTGTAGCACTGGGCTAACAGGACTCCGAGGAACCTGGGCTGTAGTAGGCTAGGCAGGACTCCGGAAGTCACCGTGTGACATTTCCCCGAAGGGACAGACATAGGAACGAAGTGAAACACATGCCGGCCAGTCAAGTGTCCTGAGCAGTAGTGCTGGGCTAGCAGGACTCCGGTGAACCGGGCTGTAGCGGACTACTATGGCTCGAGGAGCACTAGACTACATTTCCCCATAAGAAAGGCTGCCAAGGATAAACAACTAGATTGTCGGATCCCACACATACCAAGCATTTCAATCATACACAGAATATGCTCGATATGTGGAAATACAACATGGCATCACAACAGAACTCTACAACTCAAGTACTTTATTTAAAGGCTCCAAAGAGCCATACATAACATGTTCATACAGGTAGGGGTCACATGACCCGACACTCAAGTCATACAAGCATACAAGCACATGCGGAAGCAAATAGTCTGAGTACAGACACTAGAAAGCAAGAAGGCTTCTCGAAGCCTGTCTATCTACATAGGGCCCTCCATGGCCAGGATCACCACCTGGGTGGCAAGTCACTCATCGACGTCGAGATCTACATAAAACCCATCGGAGGGGGCGGTGTTGCCGTCTGAAAACAGTAATTAAGCAAACATGAGTACAAAGGTACTCAGCAAGTCTTACATCAGAACCTACTATACATGCTCATTCTCAAGAAGGTGGTGGAGTTATTGTAGCAAGCCAGCTTTGACTTGGCTAAGCTATCCTACGGAACACCACTAATAAAATAGTTTTCGCACACGAGTCCACTACTCACCAACACAATACTCCACCGGGGATCCTCCCTCGTCATCCTACGAGAGGGCCATCCTCGGTACTCACACTTATCTTGAGTCTTTTAGTAGTATCCATTAACTTGTCTATGAACTGTATAGGCAACCAAGTAGTCCTTTACCGCGGACGCGGCTATTCGAATAGATGATGTTAACCCTGCAGGGGTGTACTCCTTCATACATGCTCCCACCTACATGCTCCCACCACTTACCGTCGTCTACACGACATGTACTCGACAACCTTCAAGCGGAAGCCCAATGAGGGTGTCGGCCACGGCCTACCTAAACACTCAAGCCTCTAGTCCAGGTTTATCACCTATCCAGGTTCCATCCGCAGGGAGTCCTTCCGAGGTTTCACATACGGCCCCGAACGATGTGAACAGGGTTCCCGAGGCACCAAACGGGTGACTCGGTACACCAAGCCACGATGTATCTACCACAACATAGCCCACCCCTAGGGTCAGCGCTACACACGGCCGCCAACACATAACCTACAAACACCAAAAACTAATTGCAACTCCTGGACAGAGTACTAGGGTGATTAAGAAGCCAAGAGGGTCAATTAAGGATCCCAATGCATGGTAGTAGCTGATTCTTGAAATCACACATACAGATCTCAGTTCTTAGGGACGGCCTCAATGAAACAACCCACCATGTACTCCTACATGGCCTCTCATCGATACCTTTACCAAATCATGTTCAACACATCCCTCACATTACCGACATAATCATTTCACTCTAGCCCATCACCCAGATGAACCAGACCTGACACAACTCTAAGCATAGCAGGCATAGCAAGGTAGGAAACACATACATGGCTCAATCAACTCCTACACATGCTAGTGGGTTTCATCTAGTTACTGTGGCAATGACAGGTCATGGCGAGGATAAGGGTTCAACTATCGTAGCACATAGCAGTTTGAATCGCGTTGTCTTAATGCAGTAAACAAGAGCAGAAGCGAGAACATGGGTTTGTATTGGAATGATCAATGGGTTGCTTGCCTGATGGAGTGGTAGTAGGGTACTGCCCTTCAGTTGGATACTCGGAGATATCCTCGGAGGCAGAACCTACCACGAAGGACGCACAGAACATAATCAACACATGACAATATGCAACAATATGATGCATACTATGACATGGCAAAATGATGTGTCCTGCCTAATGCAACGTGAAACAAGTTGAAATGGGTCCATTTGAATCAATGATTCAAATGAAGGTTAAAGTTCTTATGCATAAAAAGTGTATTAGCTTGTTTCACCTAAACAGCAAGGTTAAGGTGGTTTGTCATGCATGAAACCATTACAGATGGATAGATTGAATTTTTTTTGATCATTTTTCATATATAATTTGTTTGATTTGGAGCTATGGTTGATTTTCTATGATTTTTAGAAGTTTTGGCTATTTTTTGGAATTTCCTATATAAAAATAAATCCGGAAAATGAATAATTGCGTCAGCACTACGTCACTGTGACGTCAGCGAATCAAAGGCGCCAGGGCCAGTCAAACCTGACTGGTGGGCCCTGTCTGTCAGTGACTCAGCTAATTAACAGGGTTATGTTAGTACTAATTAACTATCAGTGGGGCGTGGGCCCACATGTCAGTGACTAAACTAATTATAATTAGTTAGCATTAATCCTAAACTAATTAACAGGCCGGCCCCACCTGTCATAGGCCCAGGGGGGAAGTCAACCTGGCCCACACGTTAGTCCACGGGTCAAAACATGGTCAACCTGTCGGCGGCTTGACGCCGGCGACGACAGACGCGGCGGAGGGGCTCGGGTTTTGCCCACAGTCAACCAAATCGACTGCGGTTTGGTCCTACGCGTAGCTGGGGGCAAGCCGCGGCGTTTGGTGGTGGAAGTGGAGCTCGGGGAGGCCAGAAACGACGCCGGCGAGCACGTCCGCGGCGGCCGGAGTTCGGGCCTCAGCGGAAAACATGCTAGGTTGCACAACAGGACGTGGGGGTGGCCGCGTTCGACTCGTGGGGATGTACTGAGTGCAGTGTTGAGCTCGGGTGCAAGCTTGCATGGCCGTGGCCACGATGGCGACATGGCCGGCGGCGAGGAGCTATCGACTCCGATGGCCATGGTGTTTAGAGGACGCGGACGAGCGCGGGGAGAGGGGGAAACAGTGGCGGAGCTCACAGCGATCACGAAGAGGGGCTCGGCTTGCTCGGAGATGGCTTGGCGACGGCGAATCCGTCGATGGAGTCTGGCGACCGTGCTCGGGGAAGACGACTCGTGGCGGCGATGTGGGGCTCCTGCGGTGGCGTGGCTCGGGGTGGGAGGAAGAGGGGGTCGAGGCGGAGCCTCTGGGCCGGTCAGAGAAGCGAGGGAGAGGCGGTGGCCGCGGTGGTGCTTGTCGGCGGCGACGGCTGCGCTCGGCAGGGGATGGGGAGAGAGCCAGAGGGGGGAGAGGGGCACGGGGAGAGTGGGGAAAGCGAGAGGGGGACGAGGGGGAGTGTGTGGCACTCGTAGACGATGTCCTGGGCGTCGGCAGAAGCAGGAGGTGGCCGGCGTGTGGCTGCGGGCGCCGGCCACGCGCCTCTCATCCTCCTGGCAAGAGGAGGAGGATGACTGTCAGTAGCCAGTGGGCTGGGCCGAGCTGGGCCAGGCCAGGGCGACAAGTAAGTCCTCTAACTCTCTCTCTCTCTCTCTCTCTCTCTCTCTCTCTCTCTCTCTTTTTGTTTGCTTTTATTTATTTCCTGCTATGTGTATTGAAATTGAATAAATACTATTTCATTTCCAAAAACTCTGGAAATATTCAGAGGCACATTTGGGAATATTCTCAACTTCCTAAAAATGCTTCCAAGATTATTTGAGCACTTTAAAATATTTATAGCATTTAAAATGCCCAAATTCAAATACTTATGGCTTGTTTAAAAAATCCAGAATGGCTCCATAAATTGCAAGACCATTTTTGGCAGAGGTTTTAGTCAAGACAAAAAATGGCGGGCTTTTATGAAGGGCATTTTGGGTTCATTGAAATTCCAATTGTTGGAAATTAGCATTTTCAGGGGGGTGTTGGGGTTGGTTAGGCCCCACTTCAAGTTTAAAATAAATTTAAACATGATGCACATGTTCATCCAATCCTAATGCATGACTAAAAGCAGGGATGTGACAATTCTACAATTAATATAGACTAACCAATATCCAAGCTCAAAATATATAAGTGAAGCACACGAAGCATTCTATAAAACCATACTCAAAAGTTTTAAGTGAAGCACAAAGAGCAATTCTATAAGATCATACTTAAAAGATATAAGTGAAGCACATGAAGTATTCTACTCCCTCCGTTCCAAAATAGATGACCCAACTTTATACTAACTTTGTACAAAGTTGAGTCATCTATTTTGGAACGGATGAAGTATAAATCAATAAAGGGCTATCTCATACTAGCATGGTCTTTAAAGGAAAAACAAAAACACAAAGGACACAATATCATGTGAATAAAACAAACACCGAGGTATACCGATAATTGTTGAAGAAGAAAGATGGGATGCCAACCGGGGCATCCCCAAGCTTAGATGCTTGAGTATCCTTAGAATATTTACTTGGGGTGCCTTGGGCATCCCCAAGCTTTAGCTCTTGCCTCTCTTTATTCTTCTCACATCGGTAACTCCTCGTTCTTCGAACACTTCATCCACACAAAACTTTAACAAAAACTTTGTGAGATCCGTTAGTATAATAAAGCAAATCACTACATTTAAGTACTGTTGCAAAATCATTCCAATTTCATATTAGAAATATATCTATTGTATTCCAACTTCACCATGGTTCATACCCCCCGTTACTACCCATAGATTCATCAAAATAAGCGATCAACACATAGAAAACAGAACCTGTCAAAAACAGGACAGTCTGTAGTAATCTGGAAGTTTACTAAACTTCTGTAACTCCAAACAATTCTAAAAAATATGAAAATTTAAACAATTTGTACATAAGTAATAGAAAAAAGTTTCAGACCCATTTGACTTATGTACAATTTGTACTAAAATCACGGGCTACAGCCAAAGTTTCTGTTTTTGAACTGAACATAGTAAACAAGCAATCTAATCATCCTAAAACTGAAGCTTGGCACATTATTTTTATAATACAATGGATATATACAAGGGGACAATTATTTTCAGAGAAGCTTCCATGAAATGTTTTACATTGTTTCCATGAGCATGAACACAAGTGCTCAAGGTCGACCCTCATTTCTTCAATGCTTAATCTTCCAATCACTTCTCTTATTGAAAAACTTTTTAGGCATGAGAGGCAAGTAATTTTTTTTTGTATTTTCATTCTTCAATTTTTTTTGTATGTTTCACCCACAACTAAACAGAAACAAAAAAGGAAAAACAAAATCTACTTAGTGAAGAAAGCAAACAAGCACACACGAGAATATCATCCCCACGCAATTGCTCCCTGGCAACGGCGCCAGAAAAGAGCTTGATAATCCCCAAGTGCAGGGAATCATGGTAGAAATTCCAAAAGGTGGGAGTGATAAGTATGGAGTGTCGAACCCACAAGGAGCTAAAGGTAAGGTCAATATTCTCTCAAGTTCTATCTGCCACTAATACGACTCTATGTACATCGAACGTTTGCTTCCAACTAGAAACGAGAAATAAAACTACATTGTGGGTATGAAGAGGATAACTTTGCATGATATCGGGGAGCTAAAATATAAAAGTAGGTGCTATTATCATAAAGTTAGAATATATTACTAAATATTATAAATAGAGAGTGTGGAATAATGGTGGATCGGTGTGCAGAATTGTCTTAGGCAATTGTTAACAATACCAGTTGTTGGGGATATTACTACTGGACGTAAACCGGCCAGGACTGGCCGGGTTAAATCTATAAGAATTAGAAGCCCAGAAGATAAAGGATGATGGCGCTTCATGAAGGCCCAAGGCCCTAAGGTGGGTTAAGGCCTGTAGACATAAACCAACATTGTCATGTAACTTGTATTGCAAGATAGGAGGAATAGAGACCGAGTTGGACACAATGATGATCCGGTCTCGGGACTCTTTAAACCGACAGGCGTCGACCTGTGTATATAAAGGGACGACCCGACGACGGTTTAGGGACAACACACAACAACTCGAGAGCCAGGCAAAGCGGATTCGCTCCCTGGTTATCAAAACCCTATCAATACCATCACAACTGGAGTAGGCCTTTACCTTCATCGAAAGGGGCCGAACCAGTATAAACTCTTGCATCCCTTGTCCGCTTTAACCCCTTTAAGCTAACCCGTAGCGATGGCTCCACGACTAAGTCCTATCACGAGGACATCTGCCGTGATAACTCCACGACAGTTGGCGCCCACCGTGGGGCTATCGCACGATGGTTTCGAGTTCTTGAATGGTAGCTTCGAAGGACTCAAGGGATACGCTGTGGGCCGGATGACTAAAAGTCATCGCGGCAAGCTCTACATCGACGACGCGGGATGGGATCCCTAGACTGGTTCAATTGAATACGGGTAACGGGTCCCCTTTGGTGGAATTCACGTCTTCATCAACAAGATCGGCGAACCGAGCCCTGAGCCGGACATCTGCACCGACACCATCAAGACGGCTCAGCACGCAAGCTCTGCCCCGGTACAGCCCGCCGTAAAGCATGTCTTCGTAGGTGTCATCTACGGAGCGGAATATGAGGATGGATCGGCATCTGGTGGCGAAACCATTGTCTGCTCAGATGATGAGTCTTCAACTGGAGAGACCGAGTCGCTATACCAGCTGCAGGATGGCCGGGTTGGCGGAGGTTTCGATGGCAATAGTATTTTGGACCCCCTTGATCTGCCAAACCGGGTCGCAGTCTTCATGGCTGGTACATAGCCAGCACAACACTCTTCTACCGCTGCGGCAATGATCTCCGGTTCGGCAACAGCAACGCCAGCAGGGGCAGGGGGCTCTGCGCCATCTCCGGCTCAGGTTTGTCTGATTTATTCGACGCTTTAGCAATGTTGCTGGCAGCGGAAGTGGATGTGGCAAACCGGGATCAGCACAACGCGGAGATTGCAAAGGTGAAGGATCAGATAACTCAGGCTAAGGCGGACCTGGCAGGAGAAAACGCTAGGATAGCTACAAAACGGGCCGAGTTAGAGGCTCAGGCCTACCGGTTTAGGCTGGATCAGAGTGCCTCAGATGAGGTCATGAGGAGGAGATACCGGTCGCACCTCCCGCCAGGTTATGATCCAAGAAATCTCTTCAACACGCCAGGAGCAGGAACCAGTAACCAGCCAATGGTAAACCGGACGGAGGCACCGGTAATAGGAGCGCCAGTTCACCCGTGCACGATGGACCCGCCTCATCAGAACAACATTTTGTCACAGCGTGTTCCGACGCCCTCGGGGATTACTCCAACCCATTGGATAACATTGTGGCCGTCGCTTCACGATTGGAAGCTCTCCCGATAGAAGGCGAGACACCGGTGGCGGCTGAGACACAACGAGCTAGGGAACTCCTCCAAACGGCTTTAACCCAGCAGCATGCTTATTCGCATAGTCGTGGGAGGATCCATTCCACCCCCCGTCCAAGCCGGAGTTACAGCAGGCATATTGATGAACCGACTGTGTCAAGCAGTGCGTGGCACCGTAACCCAGCGGGTGGTGGTGCTAATGCACAAGATGTGGTGGATCATGGCGGAGCACGTCGAGAGGCCGAGTTAGCAGCTCAGCACACAACTCGTCAGCCTACTCCGGTTCGCCTGACCACCTCAGTGGAGCCGGGTGTGGTCTTTAGTTCTTTGAGGGTACCATGCCTCACCCCGGCCTTGCGTAATGTGCGACTGCCCAAGGATTTTAAAGGCCCTCGTAAGGTGCCCAATTACACTACCGATTTGCCCCCTGAATCATGGGTTGAGAGTTATGAGATGGCAATGGAGATGCTGGATGTGGATGAAGCGGTGTGTGCTAAGTATTTCACCATGATGTTGGAAGGAATGGCCCGTACCTGGTTAAAGAGTCTACTAGCTAATTCCATTGCATCATGGGCCGAGTTAAAGGGCCGGTTTATCCAGAATTTCAAGGATACATGTAAGCAACCCACGTCAATTGTGGACCTAGCCACTTGTGTTCAAGAGGATGGGGAGTCTACGGCCCATTGGGTGAAGCGAGTCTCAGCTATTTTGCATTCATCAGACTGCATCAATGCAGATACAGCAGTTTTGACGTTGGAGGGCAACTGCCGGTTCATGCCATTAAAACTGAAGTTGGGAAGGCTCAAACGTCACTGTAATGACATGTCAACGCTTATGGCCGCTTTGGTTAAGTATGCTGATTCAGATAGTACCAAGGACCCTGATTCTGAAGAGGACAAACCAGGGAAAGGGAAAAAACGACAGTGCCAAGGGGCAGCAGCATAACCCGGCAGGTCATGGGAACAATGGTAAGCGCAAAGCAGACAATAGCCTAGACTTTGTGGCTAACACCAATGCCCAGGATAACGGTCAGCATCGTAAGGGCAAACCGCCCCAGAGGGGCGGAGGGTCAGGCCCCAATCTGGAGCGCCTATTAAATCAACCTTGTCCAAAGCACGGATCGAAGGAGAAGCCAGCTTTGCATCTTTGGAAGGGTTGCTTCATCATGCGAGAGTTCAAAAATTCTAATATGTTTCAATACGACAATGGCCCGGCCGACTGTTCAGGAGGTGGTTTTCATGGGTCGGGTTATGGAGGCGGCAGCTCCGGTTCAGGATTCCAAGGTAATCAAGCCAGACATGGTAATCAAGGTAATCAGGGCAATCAAGGAGGTTATAACCATCAGGGGAATCAACAGCGGCATCAATCGGGTTGTCAGAGCAATCCGAAGCAGTTGAATAGCGGGCAGTATCATGTCTTTACCACTAGCTTGTGTAAGTGCGATCAGAAGCTTCACAAAAGGGTCGTGAACTCCGTTGAACCGGCGGTGCCTCAGTATTTGCGCTGGTCTGAACAACCCATTTTGTGGAGTTGGGAGGATCATCCGCCCCGGGTTGATAATCTGGGTCATCTCGCCTTAGTGGTGGCTCCTCAAGTCGGGGGCTACAAGTTCACCAAAGTACTTATGGATGGAGGGAGCAGTATCAATATCCTTTACTATGATACCTTCCGTCGCATGGGGTTGACAGACAAAAGTCTTAAACCGTTGAACATCGTCTTTCATGGAGTGGTGTCTGGTAAATCGGTGTACCCAGTTGGCAAGATAGCCCTGGAGGTGGCTTTTGGAGATGATCATGATTCAAGATCAGAAACTTTGACTTTTGAAGTGGTGAAAATCAAGAGTCCATATCATGCCCTGTTCGGAAGGCCGACTTATGCTAAGTTCATGGCAAGGCCATGTTATGTTTATCTGCAGCTTAAGATGCCGGGTCATAAGGGGACCATCACGGTACATGGGAGCAGGAAGATTTCTTTAGAATGTGAAGAAGGGGATGTGGCTTATGCTGAGTCGGTTTGTACCACAGAGGAGCTGAAATTTTATAAGGACAATGTCGATCCGGCAGATATGACTTCTCTGAAAAAGCCAACTACAGAGCATGATTCGGCGTTGAAATTTAAATCGGCTGCAGACACTAAAACGGTTGATTTTGTTCCTGGCAATTCATCTCAGCAGTTCAGCATTAGCGCTAACCTGGATCCGAAATAGGAAAGCGCACTCATCGAGTTCATCCATGAGAACCGGGACATCTTTGCATGGAAGCCTTCTGACATGCCAGGTGTACCGAGGGAACTCGCTGAGCACACCCTTAATATAGATCCTAAGTTCAAACCGGTCAAGCAGTTTCTCCGCCGCTTCAATGAAGAGAGGTGTTAGGCTATTGCTGAGGAGGTAGCCCGGCTTTTGGTAGCAGGGTTTATAGTGGAGGTTTTTCACCCTGAGTGGCTAGCTAATCCGGTGCTGGTACTTAAGAAAAACGACACTTGGCATATGTGTGTGGATTACACAGACTTGAACAAGGCCTGTCCAGCTGATCCCTTTGCTCTCCCGCGTATTGATTAGATTATTGATGCTACAGCGGGTTGTGACCGTCTATGTTTTCTGGATGCTTATTCTGGTTATCATCAGATTAAAATGGCAGTTAAGGACCAGGAGAAGACAACTTTCATAACTCCCTTTGGAGCCTTCTACTATGTGCCCATGCCTTTCGGGCTCAAGAGTGCCCAGGCAACTTATCAGCGTTGTGTTCAGAATTGTCTTCATAAACAGATTGGGCGCAATGCTCATGCTTATGTGGATGATATTGTGGTGAAATCTAGGAAGGAGGAAACATTGATATAGGACCTGAGGGAGACTTTTGATAACCTCCGGGTCTATAAGATGATGCTTAATCTGGCTAAATGTGTCTTTGGTGTTCCGGAAGGAAAACTCTTGGGTTTTCTGGTGTCCAACATAGGCATTGAGGCTAACCCGGAGAAGATCTCGGCTCTCACGTCCCTGGCTAAACCGGCATGTATCAATGATGTTCAGCGTTTGGTGGGCCGGATTACAGCTTTAAGCCAGTTTATCAGCCGCCTTGGGCAGAAGGCTATTCCTTTTTATAAATGCTAAAGAAAACGGATGATTTTGTCTGGAGTGATGCGGCTGATAAAGCGTATGAAGACTTGAAGAGACAGTTGGTCGAGCCGCCTGTCCTTGCGGCTCCGGTTGATAAATAGCACTTATTGCTATATGTGGCTGCTAATGCTTGGTCTGTTAGTGTGGCTATTGTGGTGGAGCATAAGGAGGCCGGAAAGGAGTATCCGGTTCAACGGCCGGTTTATTACATCACTGAGGTCTTATTGAATCAAAGCAGAGGTACCCGCATTGGCAGAATTTGGTGTATGGAGTTTTCATGGCAAGCCGGAAGCTCAAGTATTATTTTCAAGGTCATCCTATCATCGTGGTTAGTTCAGCCCCTCTGGGAGATATCATCCAAAACAGAGACGCGACTGGCCGGATTGCCAAGTGGGCCATTGAGCTTGGACATCACGGGATAAAGTATATGCCTTGCACAACAATCAAATCACAAGCACTTGTGGACTTCATTATTGATTCGACAGAGTTGCAGGCACCAGAGGAAAAGCCAGATAACATGTATTGGACTATTCATTTTGATGGGTCCAGACAACTAGAGGGCTCGAGGGCTGGAGTCATACTAACTTCCCCATGAGGTGACAAGTTTTGTTATGTTCTCCGCCTGATGTTTCCTTGTACTAAAAATGCATCTGAATATGATGCCTTGCTCCATGGTCTTCGGATGGTTAAGGAGATGAATTTAAGCCGGGTTAAGTGCTTCGATGATTCAGACCTCGTGGTTCAGCAGGTGTCTGGCACTTGGGATTCCAAGGATCCGCTCATGGCAGCATATCGATGAGAGGTGGATGTAGTGGCTGGTCATTTCAAGGGTTATCAAGTTGACCATATAGACTGATGAAAGAATGAAGCGGCGGATGTCGTGGTTCTAACTCTGACAGTAATGTAGGAGGGTAAGTATGGAGAGGTGAGGTCTTAGCTATCGAGAGGTTGTAAGGACGCAAGGTTTACGAGTTTAGGCCCTTCTTGGAGGAAGTAAAATCCCTACGTCTCGGAGCCCGGAGGCGGTCGACTGGATTATGTGTGTATGAGTTACAGAGGTGCGAACCCTTGTCTTGAAGGAGGGGGTGGCTTATATAGAGTGCGCCAGGACCCCGGCCAGCCCACGTTACGAAGGGTTCAATGTACATTAAGGCAGGGCGTTTCTGGTAACACTAGTAATAAAGTGCTATGATGACCATAAAAGCTACTTAATGACCGACCGTTAGAGTGCGGGGCACCTTTAGGTCTCCTGGCCGTCGAGTGGTTGGGTCTTGGTCGAGTGATTGCTTCTTGGTCGAGTGTCTTTGAGTCTGTCGAGTGGGACACCTTCAAGTCGATTGAAAGGTGATTTCTTCTAGAGATGTCCTTGGGTAGGGCAGTTAGGGCAGGTCCATGACCCTACCCTAGGTTCATAGCTTCATCATTAGCCCCCGAATGGATCGAGGTTTGAGTGGGAAAGCAGTTGAGGACCTCTCCGACTCGTTTTTCATGCCGTGAGCATGTCTTGCTTCGGATCAACGAACCCGAGTGATGACAGCAACTTCCTTTTCAGTCGCCTTGATCCATTCTTAGTTCTTCATGGAGTGAGTTTCTTTACCTGTAAGGCTCCGAGTGACGGTGCGGAGGAGATCTTTTAGTCTGACAAGTTTGTTTGCTGCCCACGGGCTTAGTGGGATCCGAATTTTGGGAAGCGCGCGGGACGGGGGAGGCCGCAGTAATCGGATGGGATAGAGCGGAATCTCCTCGATCCCCACGCCACCTTTTTCGCCACGTATCGCTCGCGTGGTCGTTACGGGATTTGACAGAGCCGTCTAGGCCTACCAGTCAGCCACTCGGAAGCGGCCTCATATAAGGCGTTGGACCGGAGTCCCCCGAACAGTGCGCCCCATTACTTCTTCTCCTCCTCACGCCTCTCTGCTGTGCTTGCTCTCGCCCTAGCGCCACCGCACCGCACGCGTCTCGTCGGCGACAATGGTGAAGGAGAAGACAGCGGCTCTGGAGCGGGCGAAGAAGGCGACGGCGAAATCGAAGGGGAAGGCGACGAGCCGGGGCGGATCTTCCTCGCAGACTGGTCTGCCGAAGGGTTGGATCCAAGGCGACTGGATCCACTCGAGGATCTCCAGGGAAGGAATCCGAGCCACAACCCCGGGAGGGTGAGCGCGTTCTTCTTGCCACCCACGTCGACCGTTGTTTTTCCTTGCCTCCTCATCCTTTCTTCCGAGGGTTTCTGAACTTTTTTGGGGCTCAACTCCATCATTTTACCCCCAACTCAATCGTTTATCTTGTCGCGTTCATTTCCTTGTGTGAGAACTTCTTGGGTTGTCGACCTCACTGGGGTCTTTTCAAGCATATTTTCACTTGTCGCTCCCAGACAGTGAAAAAGGCTAATCCGAGTGACGAGAGGACCCAAGTGATCCAGATGTGTGGGGGCCTTGGCATCCAGACGAGGGGAAAAAGCTCCTTTCCGGCCATGATTCTTCCTGATTCAGTTCGCGGATGGCAGTCGACCTGGTTCTACTGCAAAGACCAGTCGACGCCAGGGCAATCGACTGGCCTCCCTCCCTTTACCATGGACCGAGTGGAAAACCCCTCCCCTTTGAAGGTGCTCCCGGAGGAGAAGGCGCACGTGAAGGTGTTGGTCAACGGAGTGGTCCAGCTCATTCGTGACGGGGTCTGTCACATCCCCAGCTGCTGGTAGTGCTCTAGGCTAGCTTCATGTGTGCATCATGTCTAAATTCCTGAAACTTGAATTGAGGATTGTTGAAACCTCAAAATCTAATTAAAAGAAGGGCAAGCACCCTTAAATTGCATTCTGTGAATCCAAAATGCCCTAAAAATAGTTTTGTGAATTTTGGCAAGAGTTATATATCAAACCAAAATTCTGGAATATTTTTAAGGAATTATTTGGTCTCTGAATTTAAATCAATAACCTATTTGAATTTGGGGATATATTCATAATATATAATGAATATATTTTCAAATGCTTTGAAATGTTTTATGTACTTTTGGAATAGTCCAGAGAGGTAACATAAAATATTTCAGAATGTTTTGGCACTGTATGAAATTATTTTGAATTTGAAAACAGTGGCAAAATAAAATAAAAAGGGAAACAGAACAGAAAAATTAAAAGGAACAGTACTCACCTGGTCCACTTACCTGGTGGCCCAACAGGACCGGCCCAGCTCAGCCCAGCCCACCTCTTCCTCTCTCCTACTGTCTTCAACCTCCTGCCAGTGGGCAGGAGGGCGTGTGGCCGCCGTGCGCGCACACGCGCCTCGGCCACCTCCTGCTTGCCGCTCCCCCTCGACGCCCTGGCCTTCTCTGGTGGTGCCACGCATCTCCCTGCCTCTCTCCCTCACTCTTCTTCGCTCCTCCCCCTCCTCTGTTCTCCCCACCGAGAGCCGCCGCCGCCGCCGCTCGCAACCACCGCAACCACAGCCACTCCCTCGCTCCCTCTCTGCGTACCCGAGCTCCGCCACGACCCCGTGGAGCAACACACTCGATGCACGCGACCAGAAGAGGCCCCAGCCGACCGGAGCATCGTCGTCTTCACCTCCGGTGCCCGGAGATCGACTCCACCGATTCGGCGCGTCCAGAGCTTCCCCGACTTTGTCGTCTCCTCCGCTAGCCCCTCCGTGAGCTCTCCTACGTTTCCCCTCTCTCCCCGTTGGTTTCCCGTGCAGTAGCCATGCTAGCCACTGTACCGAGCGCCGCCGTCCGCCATGGATGCCGGGCATGGCACTGACGTGCTGTTGCGGCCAGTCCGACGAGCCTAGCATGCTCCTAGCTGCCCCAGGAGTCCTTATAGCCCCTCAGCCAGCCCCCTAGCGCTCCGTAACCTCGCTCCGCCCAAACCCGAGCTCCGGCCACCCCGCGCCTCCCGCATGCCTCCTTTGGATGCGCGCAAGCAAGGGCAACCCTCTGGTGCCCTTGGCTTGGCCCAAAACCGCTCGCAGCGCCACTCCGGCGAGCCCCCGCCGCAGTTTTGGTCGTCGCCGGCCGAACTCCGGCGAAGTCGACGTGTCACTTAATTAGCGCTAATGACCCCACTAACCAACCCACCTAGCTCACTGACACCTGGGCCCCACGCTCTAAATAATCTACGTTTTATTTCTGTTTAGATTAGTTAATAAACACACGGGACCCACCAGTCAGAGTTGACCCTGCTGACGTGGCCGTTGACCTGGCCCACCTGTCAGCGAGCTAAACAGCCCTGGGTCACTGACCAGTGGACCCCACTGGTCAGGTTTGACCTGGACCCGCCCTAGTTGACCTGCTGACATCAGCATGACCTAGTGCTGACGCAATAAACCATTTTCTGGATTTATTATAATTCAGGAAATTCCAGAAAATTGTATAAACTTCTAAAATTCATAGAAATTCAACCGTAACTCCAAATTAAATAATTTATATATGAAAAATTATCAGAAAAATTCAAGGAATCCATCTGTACCATTTTCATGCATGTTAGAACAACTTATAGCTGCTGTTTAGCACAAATCAATTAAAGGGCATTTAATTAATCACATATGGAGTTTGAATTTGAATTTTATATTCAAACCAACTTCATTTAATCTGTTGCTAGTTGCATTAGCCCAAAACACATTCATTTTGCCATGTCATGATCATGCATCATATTGTGCATTGCATTGATTGTGTTCCCTTCTGTGTTGCCGGTATTTGTCCCCTCTCGATAGACGTGATACCGATGATGTGATCGTTGACACTGATGAAGACTCAATGTTATCTTCAGAAGTGCCAGGCAAGCAAAACCCCCTTGTTCATTCCGATAAAATCCCACTCTCTCGCTCCTGCTCTCTTTTACTGCATTAGGACAACAACGATTCATCTGTTACTTGCTGCGGTAGCTGAACCCCTTTATCCTTTGCATGACCTGTCATTGCCACAGTAAATAGATGAAACCCACTAGCATGAGTAGGAGTTGTTTGAGCCCTGATGTGCCTACTCATTCATGCTTGTTTGTCATGCCTGCTACTGCTTAGAGTTGAGTCAGGTCTGATTCATCGGGGATGAATCAGAGGGTGTGAACATGTCCTACTGTGTGTGAGCTAAGTGTGTGAACACGATTTGGTAAAAGGTGTCGGTGAGAGGCCATGTAGGAGTACATGGTGGGTTGTCTCATTGAAGCCGTCCTCAGGAACTGAGTTCTGTGTTTGTGATCCATGATTCAGCTACTACCATACATTGGGCCCTGAAATATGACCCCGCTCGACTTCTTATTCACCCTTGTCCTCTGTCCAGGAGTTGCAAGTAGTTTCTGGTGTTTGTAGTATGCTGGAGGCCGTGGACAGCGCTGACCGTAGGGGTGGGCTGTGATGCGGTAGGCACGTGGCCGGGTATACCGGGTGCCCGTTTGGTGTCACGGAACCCTTGTTCACATCGTTTGGGGCTGTGAGCGAAACTCCGGCCGGATCTCCTCATGGATGGAACCCGAATAGGCGATAAACCTGGACTAGAGACTTGAGTGTTTAGGTAGGTCGTGGTCTACACCCACGTCGGCTTTCGCTTGAAGTCTGCCGAGCACATGTCGTGTGCAGACGCTAAGTGGTGGAAACATGTATGAAGAAGTACACCCCTGCAGGGTTAACATCATCTATTCGAATAGCCGTGTCCGCGGAAAAGGACTTCTGGGTTGCTTATATCAGTTCATAGACAAGTGAAAGTGGATACTCTAAAATACGCAAGATAAGCGTGAGTGCTATGGATGGCGTTCTCGTAGGGAGACGGGAGCGGATCCATAGTGGTGTATTGATATGGTGAATATGTGGACTCGTGTGCGCCACCTCAAAAGAGTTACATTGCAGTCGTAGTTCAGGATAGCCACCGAGTCAAAGCTGGCTTGCTGCAGTCAAACCCCTCCACCCCCTTGTTGATAATGATGCATATGTAGTTAGTTCTGATGTAAGTCTTGCTGGGTACATTTGTACTCACGTTTGCCTATTTTATGTTTTTGCAGAGAGACTTCGGTCTCACTAGTAGTTTCGCGTGGACTTCGACGTTTAGCTTGTTACCTCAGCTACGATCTTGTGCCCCGGCAGGATCTGGTAGATAGTCAGGCTTCTCAGCCTTTTTCATTTATAGATGTCTGTACCCAGACATGATAGCTTCCGCTTGTGCTTTGATTTGTATGCTCTGATTGTTGGGTCATGAGACCCATGTTTGTAATATCTCGCTCCTCGGAGCCTATTGAATAAATACTTGAGTCGTAGAGTCATGTTGTGATGCCATGTTGTATTGCACATATCGAGCATATTGTGTGTATGTTATTGAAATGCTTGGTATGTGTGGGATCTGACCATCTAGTTGTTTATCTTTAGTAGCCTCTCTTACCGGGAAATGTCTCCTAGTGTTTCCATTGAGCCTTGGTAGCTTGCTACTGCTCCGGAACACTTAGGCTGGCCGGCATGTGTCCTTCTTCGTTCCTGTGTCTGTCCCTTCGGGGAAATGTCACGCATTGAGTACGGAGTCCTGTTAGCCCGCTACAGCCCGGTTTACCGGAGTCCTGCTAGCCCAGTGCTACAGCCCGGACCCACTTGCTGATGACCGACACGTTCGAAGCTGGGTCATGGATGCCTGTCCCTGTAAGTCTGTGCCACTTTGGGTTTACGACTAGTCATGTCAGCCCGGGCTCCTTATCATATGGATGCTAGCGACACTATCATATACGTGAGCCAAAAGGCGCAAACGGTCCCGGGCAAAGGTAAGGCGACACCCGTGGGGATACCGTGCGTGAGGCCGCAAAGTGATATGAGGTGTTACAGGCTAGATCGATGTGACATCGAGTCGGGGTCCTGACAGCGTTGGTATCAGAGCTTGACTGCCTGTAGGATTACCAAGCCAAACTGGTCGAAGTTGAGTCTAGAAATTCTTTAGTTATATAAGGGAATTGATTGTGGGATGGAACGTAAGGCTCTTTTACTCCTTATACCTCATGGCCTTCTGATCGGAGTCATCTTATCTTTCCTACGGGGATTAAGAACTAGGCTATCTCTTCTTTCTATCAGGATCACGTGTTACTAATCCGTAGACTTATAAGATTGTTGGATTTAAGTTTCAGTTCAGTTCCTACTACTTCCGTATGATAATTGTTGATCTCGGAACTTTGATATTGTGCTTCTAAGTGGTTATGCCACCATTTTTGTGAATGTCTCAAATCCTTTCTGAGCATTTAAAGCCGTTATGCTGTCCGAGTCATTCCAGGTTTCTAAATAGTCTGATGCATTTGCAAAATCCTTTTTCCTCTGGTTTCGATGCTCCTTTATGCCAGCTCAATCACACTAATTATGAGTTGAGGTATTCTATTGCCTTGACATTATGTTGGAGTTACTGTTATGGCCCTAGGTGTTTAGGGAGTCACCTAGTAATCTAGCAATGTTTTGTGATCCCAGTGTGATGATTCTGGCCTTTATCCTCGAAAGCATTCCGTGATGCTACTTAGTAGTAGGTATTCTACTCCTTGGGTTTTGAACCCGAGATTCACCCTACTTACTTCATGTTGATAGTAATTGCTAGCTCCCTTAGGTTATTAGTAACCTTTGCGATAGTCCTTGAAGTCCGTGGTATCTTCTTCTTCCAAATACCATGAACTGCTTATGGCAGAAGTTCCTCGTTGAACTGAAATATCACAACAGGATTATTCTTGAGGGGTTCTCCATGCTATATTGTGACTCTGCCAGCTCAACCTTTTCTGCATGGGTTATCCAGAAGAAATATGTTGAACTTGGTTCGACATACTAATCCATGCATCCACAACTCAGAAAATTATATGTTCCTTTGAGTTGTTCTCTTTAGTTGCATTCTGACCTTCGTCTATCACTTGATAGTCAAGAGTATGCGTGTGTTCGTTTATCGATGCCTATTACTCTTGTGGTCCGTCAAGCCATTCCGTCCTGAATGACTAGGAGAAACAAACTCCAGTACCTCATCCATATTTAGGATTGGGTCAAAGTAGTTGTGTTCCGCAGATCAAGTTACAATCCAGCTTCTGGTCTGCTCTACCCTGAAGTATTACCTTCTTTATGACAGGAATTTCATGAGAATTGCACCACCTTTTGTGAATTCTTGACATAGTGATACTTCTCGCCATCCTTTTTCATTCCTCGGTTCCGTGTTGATGCAACCGGAATACCGACAAATGAATTGTGATGTGTGAAATCAATACTCCTAGCAACCTCGTTGCTTGGTAGTTAAAGGATAATAATTTTATTCTTAGTATGTTGGTTATTGAATCACCATTCTAAGATTGATCGTGCTACCTAGTCCTTATTTCCTGGTGCACTCTTTGATTGATGAGTTAGGATTTGTCAAGTCCTCGCTCATTTGATCATATCATCTTGCCCTGAAAAGCAAGATTGTTCTCGTGCTTAGTAGCATATCGGTGGTTCGTGATTCTTCGAATGTCTTCTCGGAGGTATCACCAGGATGTCATCTGACCGCTATGTTGAGCTCGTGATCAAGTTGGGTTATTCCTGTAAACCACCCCTTCTCCAAGAATCCGTGTTGGATACCCTGAGCTAGTTGGTTAAGCTGGACAACAACTTGGAGAGTTGGAAGATAAAAACTTGTCTGACTTAGTTCGTTCCAAAGGGATATTCTTGTGTAGTGTGTGTTGAAGAAAGATGATATCTTCATCGATTGGTCCCTGTGATCAGTTGCTGGACCTATTGTCTTATCAATCCCTTGATTTGAGTGTGGGCTATAGTCAAATCAAATCAGTACCAACGATGCTCGTAATGTTGTCCTACTCATGGTTGATCCCTCGAGCATACACCATTACATCTTTGGTCTGACCAATGCTATCACCGTGTTCACATGATGGTGGAAGTCCAGTGATATGGAAATTCCGATGAGTTGCTGTTGAGCCCATCAGTAGCATTTTGCCTCCCCCCATGAATCATGTTGAACATCAACCTAGTGTTGGAAACTTGTGTAAGCATTTCTTCGTGTTTCGTTCATGAAGCATATGTTTGGATGAAAGTAGTGACTTTCCCTAATTCATGTGCATATGATGCAAGTTGCCGCCATGAATTCGAGGAAGATTGTTTTGTTTCCTTGGAATCATCCCAAATCAGTCATGCACACGTGCGAAGTATTCTGTGGTCTGGAGACTTGCAACCTTCATCCCATAGGTGTCCCGAGCACACCAAGCCACTGATTGATTTGTTCAAGGAGAAGAAGTTCCTTCATAAGAGCTAATCATATGACTTATGCAAGGACTTCGTTATCCACGGTGATGGTTCCCAACCAGAACTCGGTAGCGTTTTATTGTAAGACTACCACGTGGTCATGCTTGTCTGGGACAACGTGTTCACATGTTTGTAGCAGAACCAGCTCATGTTTTGGAACTTGCTATCGTAGTTCATTCCCCGAGAGTCTCGCAACGTCATCTCGTCGATTTGTGTTGCAAACTTTCATTTTTCTTCCTAGACTCGATGAGTCTGGAATATCCTGAGACCAACCAGATCTGAATCTCAGGCAGATATGATGGTTGGAACATTTTCCAAGAACTATAATATTGGTCCCTCGATAACCGGTAAAGTGGATGTCGTGGCCAACACACCCAACCGGAAGACCTCTTATTATAATATCTTGATTGAATAAGTTGGCCACCTCCCCATAAGGATTTCGTAGGATTTACCTCCGTAACTGTTCCTTATGGATTCTATTGCTCCCGAAGTCCGACCTGTTACTTGATGTTCTAGTTATCAAACCATATCTATGAATGGGATACACTAGCACATCAAGGAGAACATTAGAAGCGGAGTGCTAAATGTCTCTCGGTCGATCATCCAGATTTTATTTCCTTGGCCTCGCTAAGGTGAAATCTGAGAAGGTGTTATCTTCCTTTGCATCTGCATCCTCCATCACCATTCATCATGGTAGTAAGTTGTGTTACCGGACCCTTGACACAGATGTTGATAAAACCTTGATGATTATGGAAATGCTCAAGTTCTTGAGAGCACGCACAAGCGCTACGTGTTATCATCGGCTCTAACTGGATTCCTCTCAGTTTCCTCGGCAATGCTATGACCTTTTCAAACAGTGAATTCACTCTCTATTATTGGGTTCTTCCCCAGTTACCAGAATCATTCCTAGCATTTGCATTTTGTTCCCAGCTTGCACCGCCAATGTGTCGTTCTACCATGGGTCTCCTCCATTTCCGGTGATAAGCAAATTCATCCATTACGTTGTCTTCAACAAGGTAATCCACATCATCCAAGTCCGAGTATGCCATTCTACCGACCCCCTCCAAACGATCGTTGTGAATTGCCTTAGGCTGGTATGAAGAGTTTCAATGATCTTTGAATCAAAAGTAATTCTTTTTGCCACTTAGGGTAATAATCTACGAATCACCCTCCTCCAGGATGTTTCGTCGTGGTATCATGGCAACTCAACTCCTCGCTACGTTGACAATCGTTTACCACCTTCTTAAGTCTGGAATTGTGGTCTACCTAGTGAACCTTCGTCATCCGTTCCTTTCCACCCCTCTTGATGTGTACCTCGTGTCTCAACTCGAGAGATGGTCCTATGTCTCATTCCGTGAGTTGTTCGATCTTCGAGAAGATTGACCCTTCTAGAGTCTCCTTCTTCCCTCCATGTCATGTTGACAGGATTTCTCAGAGCAGGACTTCAAGACAATAATGGTGTTCAAATCAACGTTCATTTGAAGTGCACCCTGGATCGTGAAGATTATACTAGTCTGCGTTACCCTTCACTTTACCCTACGCTTGAATCTCGAGACGAGATTCTTGTTTAGTGGGGGTGAGTTGTCACATCCCCAGCTGCTGGTAGTGCTCTAGGCTAGCTTCATGTGTGCATCATGTCTAAATTCCTGAAACTTGAATTGAGGATTGTTGAAACCTCAAAATCTAATTAAAAGAAGGGCAAGCACCCTTTAAATTGCATTCTGTGAATCCAAAATGCCCTAAAAATAGTTTTGTGAATTTTGGCAAGAGTTATATATCAAACCAAAATTCTGGAATATTTTTAAGGAATTATTTGGTCTCTGAATTTAAATCAATAACCTATTTGAATTTGGGGATATATTCATAATATATAATGAATATATTTTCAAATGCTTTGAAATGTTTTATGTACTTTTGGAATAGTCCAGAGAGGTAACATAAAATATTTTAGAATGTTTTGGCACTGTATGAAATTATTTTGAATTTGAAAACAGTGGCAAAATAAAATAAAAAGGGAAACAGAACAGAAAAATTAAAAGGAACAGTACTCACCTGGTCCACTTACCTGGTGGCCCAACAGGACCGGCCCAGCTCAGCCCTGCCCACCTCTTCCTCTCTCCTACTGTCTTCAACCTCCTGCCAGTGGGCAGGAGGGCGTGTGGCCGCCGTGCGCGCACACGCGCCTCGGCCACCTCCTGCTTGCCGCTCCCCCTCGCCGCCCTGGCCTTCTCTGGTGGTGCCACGCATCTCCCTGCCTCTCTCCCTCACTCTTCTTCGCTCCTCCCCCTCCTCTGTTCTCCCCACCGAGAGCCGCCGCCGCCGCCGCTCGCAACCACCCCAACCAAAGCCACTCCCTCGCTCCCTCTCTGCGTACCCGAGCTCCGCCACGACCCCGTGGAGCAACACACTCGATGCACGCGACCAGAAGAGGCCCCAGCCGACCGGAGCATCGTCGTCTTCACCTCCGGTGCCCAGAGATCGACTCCACCGATTCGGCGCGTCCAGAGCTTCCCCGACTTCGTCGTCTCCTCCGCTAGCCCCTCCGTGAGCTCTCCTACGTTTCCCCTCTCTCCCCGTTGGTTTCCCGTGCAGTAGCCATGCTAGCCACCGTACCGAGCGCCGCCGTCCGCCATGGACGTCGGGCATGGCACTGACGTGCTGTTGCGGCCAGTCCGACGAGCCTAGCGTGCTCCTAGCTGCCCCAGGAGTCCGTATAGCCCCTCAGCCAGGCCCCTAGCGCTCCGTAACCTCGCTCCGGCAGCCGCCACGGCCTCCACTCCGGCGAGCTCCGGCCACCCCGCGCCTCCCGCATGCCTCCTTTGGATGCGCGCAAGCAAGGGCAACCCTCTGGTGCCCTTGGCTTGGCCCAAAACCGCTCGCAGCGCCACTCCGGCGAGCCCCCGCCGCAGTTTTGGTCGTCGCCGGCCGAACTCCGGCGAAGTCGACGTGTCACTTAATTAGCGCTAATGACCCCACTAACCAACCCACCTAGCTCACTGACACCTGGGCCCCACGCTCTAAATAATCTACGTTTTATTTCTGTTTAGATTAGTTAATAAACACACGGGACCCACCAGTCAGAGTTGACCCTGCTGACGTGGCCGTTGACCTGGCCCACCTGTCAGCGAGCTAAACAGCCCTGGGTCACTGACTAGTGGACCCCACTGGTCAAGTTTGACCTGGACCCGCCTAGTTGACCTGCTGACATCAGCATGACCTAGTGCTGACGCAATAAACCATTTTCTGGATTTATTATAATTCAGGAAATTCTAGAAAATTGTATAAACTTCTAAAATTCATAGAAATTCAACCGTAACTCCAAATTAAATAATTTATATATGAAAAATTATCAGAAAAATTCAAGGAACCCATCTGTACAATTTTCATGCATGTTAGAACAACTTATAGCTGCTGTTTAGCACAAATCAATTAAAGGGCATTTATTTAATCACATATGGAGTTTGAATTTGAATTTTATATTCAAACCAACTTCATTTAATCTGTTGCTAGTTGCATTAGCCCAAAACACATTCATTTTGCCATGTCATGATCATGCATCATATTGTGCATTGCATTGATTGTGTTCCTTTCTGTGTTGCCGGTATTTGTCCCCTCTCGATAGACGTGATACCGATGATGTGATCGTTGACACTGATGAAGACTCAATGTTATCTTCAGAAGTGCCAGGCAAGCAAAACCCCCTTGTTCATTCCGATAAAATCCCACTCTCTCGCTCCTGCTCTCTTTTACTGCATTAGGACAACAACGACATATTTGTTACTTGCTGCGGTAGCTGAACCCCTTTATCCTTTGCATGACCTGTCATTGCCACAGTAAATAGATGAAACCCACTAGCATGAGTAGGAGTTGTTTGAGCCCTGATGTGCCTACTCATTCATGCTTGTTTGTCATGCCTGCTACTGCTTAGAGTTGAGTCAGGTCTGATTCATCGGGGATCAATCAGAGGCGGGTGAACATGTCCTACTGTGTGTGAGCTAAGTGTGTGAACACGATTTGGTAAAGGTGTCGGTGAGAGGCCATGTAGGAGTACATGGTGGGTTGTCTCATTGAAGCCGTCCTCAGGAACTGAGTTCTGTGTTTGTGATCCATGATTCAACTACTACCATACATTGGGCCCTGAAATATGACCCCGCTCGACTTCTTATTCACCCTTGTCCTCTGTCCAGGAGTTGCAAGTAGTTTCTGGTGTTTGTAGTATGCTGGAGGCCGTGGACAGCGCTGACCGTAGGGGTGGGCTGTGATGCGGTAGGCACGTGGCCGGGTATACCGGGCGCCCGTTTGGTGTCACGGAACCCTGTTCACATCGTTTGGGGCTGTGAGCGAAACTCCGGCCGGATCTCCTCATCGATGGAACCCGAATAGGCGATAAACCTGGACTAGAGACTTAGGTGTTTAGGTAGGTCGTGGTCTACACCCACGTCGGCTTTCGCTTGAAGTCTGCCGAGCACATGTCGTGTGCAGACGCTAAGTGGTGGAAACATGTATGAAGAAGTACACCCCTGCAGGGTTAACATCAACTATTCGAATAGCCGTGTCCGCGGAAAAGGACTTCTGGGTTGCTTATATCAGTTCATAGACAAGTGAAAGTGGATACTCTAAAATACGCAAGATAAGCGTGAGTGCTATGGATGGCGTTCTCGTAGGGAGACGGGAGCGGATCCATAGTGGTGTATTGATATGGTGAATATGTGGACTCGTGTGCGCCACCTCAAAAGAGTTACATTGCAGTCGTAGTTCAGGATAGCCACCGAGTCAAAGCTGGCTTGCTGCAGTCAAACCCCTCCACCCCCTTGTTGATAATGATGCATATGTAGTTAGTTCTGATGTAAGTCTTGCTGGGTACATTTGTACTCACGTTTGCCTATTTTATGTTTTTGCAGAGAGACTTCGGTCTCACTAGTAGTTTCGCGTGGACTTCGACGTTCAGCTTGTTACCTCAGCTACGATCTTGTGCCCCAGCAGGATCTGGTAGATAGTCAGGCTTCTCAGCCTTTTTCAGTTATAGAGGTCTGTACCCAGACATGATAGCTTCCGCTTGTGTTTTGACCTGTATGCTCTGATTGTTGGGTCATGAGACCCCTATTTGTAATATCTCGCTCCTCGGAGCCTATTGAATAAATACTTGAGTTGTAGAGTCATGTTGTGATGCCATGTTGTATTTGCACATATCGAGCATATTGTGTGTATGCTATTGAAATGCTTGCTATGTGTGGGATCTGACCATCTAGTTGTTTATCTTTAGTAGCCTCTCTTACCGGGAAATGTCTCCTAGTGTTTCCATTGAGCCTTGGTAGCTTGCTACTGCTCCAGAACACTTAGGCTGGCCGGCATGTGTCCTTCTTCGTTCCTGTGTCTGTCCCTTCGGGGAAATGTCACGCATTGAGTATCGGAGTCCTGTTAGCCCGCTACAGCCCGGTTTACCGGAGTCCTGCTAGCCCAGTGCTATAGCCCGGACCCACTTGCTGATGACCGACACGTTCGAAGCTGGGTGATGGATGCCTGTCCCTGTAAGTCTGTGCCACTTTGGGTTTACGACTAGTCATGTCAGCCCGGGCTCCTTATCATATGGATGCTAGCGACACTATCATATACGTGAGCCAAAAGGCGCAAACGGTCCCGGGCAAAGGTAAGGCGACACCCGTGGGGATACCGTGCGTGAGGCCGCAAAGTGATATGAGGTGCTACAGGCTAGATCGATGTGACATCGAGTCGGGGTCCTGACAGGGTCACTGGTATGGATCTCTTGGAGGTCTTCCTTCAGCGGCGCATCCAGCCTCTCCAAGCCCGAGACCACCCGATGTGGATGTATTCGGGTCTAGAAGACTCCACTCAGATCCACCCGGAGGAGGTCGATGACGACACGCTGCAGAAGTGGCTGTCGAGCATTACCGGGAACAAGGACAACCCCAGAGGAGCCAAGAGAGTTCCCCCATTCGACCAGTCGCGTGTAACAGAGCAGGTCTGATTCTGAGTTTTTGCTTGTAATCTGAATTCACTCGCGCAGCTGTCTGTATTGCGTCGACTGACTTTGTTCTTCCTGCTTTCTTTCAGGCCATTATTGAAATGTATTCGATGCCCAACGGGGAGCAAGAGCAAGCTCTAGAAGGCGAGGCGAGTGGTGGCAAGAGTGGCGAGTGGACTTCCGATGGTGAAGGGGATGGAGGAAGCGACGACTCGAGTGATGAGGAAGAAGTCGAGCCGCCTCCTCGCATAGAGAGGCGATCCAAGCTTGACCAGGATTGGCCGAGCGCCTGCGACAAGGCGACTGCTCAGGCTGGTCAGTCTTCAAAGCGTCCTCGGATATCTTCACCAACCACGACCGAGAAGGCGCCAAAGCACCCCAAAGTTGCAGAACTGAAGACTCAGAAGGCGTTGCCGAAGATCAAGATCGATATCCCTGTCGCCTCCGTGTGAGTGTTTCTCCTTGTATTTACTCGACGCTCCGTGCTGTTTATTTTTCTTGTTTTAACTAGACGAGCTTTGGAATTGTTAGCGCTATCACTTTCGGGACCTCAACTTACAGGGATGATGATGAGGTGATGGAGGATGCGGTCACTTCTAATCCGGGTATGATTTCTGCCATACTATCTTTCTTTGGTCGATTCAACTGCATCGTGCATCCTTGGGTGACGTGATTTTGGCAATTTGAACTTGGTACAGCTCCCAACATTATTGACCTCCCTGATGATGATGAAGAGCCCGAGAGGTCTTTGACGAGGAAGAGTAGGCGAGCTCCTGTAAGTGAGGCGCTGCAGTCGACGCCGAGGGCGCAACCAGTCGTTCAGGACACTGGTGACGTCAATCGGGGTTCTGTTACCTTCGCGGAGCCCCTGTCGAGTGCCTTGCCTTCTTCTTCGACTGCTCAGGCCCCTGTCGACCTGCCTTCACTTTTTGCAACTCACCATGTCCCAGAGGACGAGGTGAATGCTGCTAGGGAAGCCATACGCCAGACGGGCATTATGATGGAGAAGATGAAGACGGTGCGGGACGCTAGCCAAGCCACCTATGATGCCAGCTCGGCTCTCCAGAGCAATGTTCAAGTTAGTTGGTCGCTGCTTGTTCTGTTAGGATATGCTATCTGAAGATTCTTTCCAGAAATCTTTTCATCTGTACACTCACTGGGTGTGTCGATTGAATTTTGTGGACGGACTGCTGGCAGTCGACCGTAGTCTTTGTATTTTGTCGAGTAAAACCGAACTGGTAGTTTGTTTCTTCCGCTCGATCTGGTCGAGTGGAATCAGAACCGGTGGGGGCACGCAAAGTGCACCCACTGGGTGTAGTCCCCGAGACCGCGGTCGACTGCTGGCAGTCGACTGTGGTCTGAGTTCTACTTTGTCTCTCTTTTCTTTTTTTTGAACTCGACTCCGGCGGGCCGGTCGAGTGGAGTCAGAACCGGTGGGGGCACGCAAAGTGCACCCACTGGGTGTAGTCCCCGAGACTATGGTGGACTGCGGGCAGTCGACTATAGTCTTAGTATTTTGTCGTTTTTGCTGTGGAATAATTTCTGCCCTTTGATTTCAGAAATCTTGTGATCTTGGAGCTTGCTTCTCTGATTTGGAAAGTCAGCAGATTCAACTAAAACTTGACTTGGAGCTGGCCAGGACAGAACTGTAGACGGTCAGAGACGGCGCCGCTGGTAAGACAAGTCTGTCGACTGGTCAGTTTTAGGCCCGACCACCCTTCTGCTATTTCTGAATCAATCATCATTTCTTTGCAGAAAAACTGAGAGAGGCTTTGGCGAAAAAGGATCAGGATTTGTCTGCTGCCCAGAAGGAGGCTGACGACAGGACCGCTCTGGCCGAACAGAAGTTGGCTTCAGTCGGCCAATTGGAAGAAGAGAATACCAGGCTGAAGACTGCTCTGAATGAAGCCAACAGGGAGTGCACACGTTGGAAGAAGGAGAACCTCAACCTGACCGAAAAGATGGAAGGCATCGCTCATAGGAGGGACGATCTGGAGAGCTACCTGAGGAGCCTTGCCAAGAAGTTGTATATCAAGCTTGAAGGTGCACATTTAGTTCCGACTGATTTTTTTGTGTCGACTCAGTGTATGAAAACTGACTTATCCTTGGATCGTGAATGCAGAGTTTTGCCAGAACTTTGAAGAGGAGACTGGGCGGATCAAACCAGGTTTAGATCCAATCAACTCTCCCGTGAAAGATGAAGCTGCCATGAACTTTCTCCGACTGGAGTTTCGCATTGACGGTGCCGTGGACTACTTGGCTCGACTGAAGGTCGCCATGTCATGGATCAACCTGGCACTTCGGCCAGAGGCTACGCTCCAAAACGATCTCGAGTCTCTGATGACTCGACTTAACGGAATCCCTGACCGAGTGCAGGAGTGGAAGAAGTCTTCTGCTCGGTGTGGCGCTGATGTGGCTCTATCCTTGGTTCGTGTCAACTTCAAGGAGGTGTGACATGACAAGCTGGCAGCAATCAAGGTCGCCAACACCTAGAAGCATGACTTCCGAACCTTTATGGAGACTTTCATCGCTGCAGCCACTCGGATAGCCGTCGGGGTCGACCTGGATGAGTTCGTCGAGCCTGCCAGCCCTCCTCCCGCGGAGTGAACAAACTCTTACGTCACACCTTCAATTTGCCTCGGAATGCCGAGTGGTTTTTGTAACCGTTAAACTTTTTTGGGCCACATGCCCGAGTACCTCAATCCGTGATCCAGAACCTTTAGGATTATATCTGAACTTGGTTTACCGTTGAATATCTTTATGAATCTCCTGCTGAGTGAACCCAATCTTTATTCGAGACAACTTTCTGTATTCGCAGCACAGCTCTGAAGGAGGGGGAAGTAGTCGACCCATGCCTTGTATTTGTGGCAAAGCTCCCCAGGGGCGGGCGGCGGTCGACCCACACCCTGTTACTGCAGAGTGGGACAGAGCACGCGTTGTATTTATGGCGAAGCTCTCCAGGAGAGGGGGAGGGGCAGTCGACCTGCCCCTCGTTGTCCTTGAGGATTGAGATGTGTTTCGGAGAACTTAGGCGAGTACTGGACTGCAGCTAAGCCCCCGAGTGGGAGGATTGCTCTCCACTCGGTAGGGTTTTTTCAAACTTAGGTGAGTGCCTGACTGCAGCTAAGTCTCTAGGTGGGAGAACTTAGGCGAGCACTGGACTGCAGCTAAGCCCCCGAGTGGGAGGGTTGCTCTCCACTCAGTAGGATTTTTCAAACTTAGGCGAGTGCCTGACTGCAGCTAAGTTTCTGAGTGGGAGAACTTAGGCGAGTACTAGACTGCAGCTAAGCCCCCGAGCGGGAGGGTTGCTCTCCACTCGGTAGGATTTTTCAAACTTAGGCAGTGCCTGACTGCAGCTAAGTCTCTGAGTGGGAGAACTTAGGCGAGTACTGGACCGCAGCTAAGCCCCCGAGTGGGAGGGTTGCTCTCCACTCGGTAGGATTTTTCAAACTTAGGCGAGTTCCTGACTGCAGCTAAGTCTCTGAGTGGGAGAACTTAGGCGAGTACTGGACTGCAGCTAAGCCCCCGAGTGGGAGGATTGCTCTCCACTTGGTAGGATTTTTCAAACTTAGGCGAGTGCCTGACTGCAGCTAAGTCTCTGAGTGGGAGAACTTAGGCGAGTACTGGACTGCAGCTAAGCCCCTGAGTGGGAGGGTTGCTCTCCACTCGGTAGGATTTTTCAATCTTAGGCGAGTGCCTGACTGCAACTAAGTCTCTGAGTGGGAGAACTTAGGCGAGTACTGGACTGCAGCTAAGCCCCCGAGTGGGAGGATTGCTCTCCACTCGGTAGGATTTTTCAAACTTAGGCGAGTGCCTGACTGCAGCTAAGTCTCTGAGTGGGAGAACTTAGGCGAGTACTGGACTGTAGCTAAGCCCCCGAGTGGGAGGGTTGCTCTCCACTCGGTAGGATTTTTCAAACTTAGGCAAAGCGGATTCGCAGCTAAGACACCCACTGGGGGATTTCTTACGCAAAAAAAAACAATAATAATCACTAGGAAAATTATAACGCTCTTGTCTTTGATAAATAAACTACATGAGTTTTCCTTATTACATCTCGTCCGAGTGAGAATTCAAGTATAAAAGGGGCGGAGCAGCTCCGCATTCCAGGCTCATGGCTCATCAATCTGGCGATCGACATTGTAGAGGTGGTATGCTCCATTGTGGAGGACTCTGGTGACTATGAAGGGGCCTTCCCAAGTAGGAGCAAGCTTGTGTGGTTTCTGCTGATCCACTCGAAGGACTAAGTCTCCTTCTTGGAAGGCTTGGTTCTTCATGTTTCTGGCATGGAATCGATGCAAGTCTTGCTGGTAGATGGTCGATTGGATCAGGGCCATTTCTCTTTCTTCTTCTAGGAGGTCGACTGCGTCCTGCCGGGCTTGTTCTGCTTCATCTTCTGAGTAGAGCTCGACTCTGGGAGCGTTGTGAAGCAGGTCACTCGGTAAGACTGCCTCGGCTCCGTAGACCAGAAAGAATGGGGTTCTTCCGGTCGATCGATTCGGGGTTGTCCTCAATCCCCAGAGGACTGATGGGAGCTCATCGACCCATGAACCTGCTGTGTGCTTGAGATCGCGCATCAATCGGGGTTTCAGTCCTTTGAGAATTAGGCCATTTGCCCTTTCTGCTTGTCCACTCGACTAGGGGTGAGCAACCAAAGCATAGTCGACCCGAGTGCCCTGAGAGGCACAAAAGGCCCTGAACTCGTCGGAATCGAAGTTTGACCCATTGTCCGTTATGATACTGTGCGGAACTCCATATCTGAATATCAACTCTCTGACGAAACTGATAGCGGTCCAAGCATCGAGATTCTTGATAGGCTTGGCTTCAATCCATTTGGTGAACTTGTCGACTGCTACCAGCACATGAGTGAAGCCGCTCCTGCCTGTTCTCAGTGGCCCAACCATGTCCAACCCCCAAACAGCGAAGGGCCAGACGAGTGGAATGGATTTCAAGGCTGACGCGGGCTTGTGCGGCATATTGGAGTAATACTGACACCCTTCACATTTGTCGACTATCTCTTTAGCCATCTCATTGGCCCTTGGCCAGTAGAACCCCGCTCGGTATGCTTTAGCCACAATGGTCCGAGAGGACGCATGATGACCACAGGTCCCCGAGTGGATATCGTTAAGGATCATCTGACCTTCTTCTGGTGTGATACACTTCTGGCCGACCCCAGTCGCGCTTTCCCTATACAATTGTCCCTTTATGACTGTAAAGGCCTTGGATCGACGGACGATCTGTCGAGCCTCTTCCTCGTCTTCTGGAAGTTCTTTCCTTAGGATGTACGTGATGTATGGTTCTATCCAGACAGGAGTGATAACCAGCACTTCCAGTATCAGATCGACCACAGCTGGAACTTCAACTTCAGTCGGATCCGTGGCGCTTTTTGGCTGCGGGGCCCCTTCCGTGAAGGGATCCTCCTGGACCGATGGTGTGTGGATGTGTTCCAAAAACACATTGCTGGGAATGGCTTCTCTTTTGGAACCTATTTTTGACAAATCATCAGCTGCTTGATTTTTCGATCAGGGTATGTGATGAAGCTCTAACCCCTCGAATTTCTTCTCCAGCTTTCTCACTGCATTGCAATAACCAGTCATGGCTGGACTTCTGATATCCCATTCCTTTATCACCTGATTAACCACCAAATCTGAGTCGCCATAGACCATGAGGTGATGGACGCTGAGTGAGATGGCCATGCGCAACCCATATAGATGTGCTTCATATTCTGCTTTGTTATTGGAGGAATCAAAATGGATTTGAAGAACATATCTGAGTTTATCTCCTCTGGGGGAGACCAACACCACTCCGGCACCGGAACCACTCAGCATCTTGGAGCCGTCGAAAAACATAGTCCAATGCTCCGAGTGAATCTGAGTCGGCAGCTGCTGTTCAATCCACTCGGCGACGAAATTGGCGATTGCTTGGGACTTGATAGCTTTCTTTGCCTCAAACTTGATATCAAGGGGAAGGAGTTCAATCACCCATTTTTCCACTCGACCAGTTGCATCCCTGTTATGCAGGATCTCCGATAATGGAGCATCGCTGATGACTGTAATGGAATGATCAGAGAAGTAGTGAGCAACTTTCTTGGTGGTCATATAAATCCCATATACGAGCTTCTGATAGTGAGGATATCTTTGCTTCGATGGGGTCAAGACTTCAGAAATATAATATACTGCGCGCTGAACTTTGAAGGTTTTCCCTTCTTCTCCCCGCTCGACCATAAGTACCGTACTGACGACTTGTCCTGTGGCTGCAATGTAAAGCAGCAAAGGCTCTTTGCTGATTGGGGCAGCAAGCACCGGCTGGGTGGAGAGCAGAGCTTTGAGCTCTGCAAACGCTGCATCAGCTTCAGGAGTCCACTCGAACTTGTCAGACTTCTTCATCAATCGGTAAAGAGGTAATGCCTTTTCACCGAGATAAGATATGAATCGACTTAGGGCGGCCAAACAACCAGTAAGCTTCTAGACGTCGTGCACTCGCACAGGGCTTTTCATTCGGAGTATAGTGCCAACTTTTTCTGGATTGGCGTCGATTCCTCGTTCGGAAATAAGAAAACCGAGTAAATTTCCGCCAAGGACTCCGAATGTACACTTTGATGGATTAAGCTTGATATCATACCTCTTGAGGTTGGCAAAGGTTTCAGCAAGGTCAGCCAGCAGGTCGGAACCCTTCCGTGACTTGACCACAATATCATCCATGTATGCTTCCACGTTCCGACTGATTTGAGTGAGTAAACACTTCTGAATCATCCTCATGAATGTGGCTCCGGCATTCTTGAGGCCGAACGGCATGGTAACATAACATAAGCACCCGAATGGAGTGATGAAAGCTGTCTTGATCTCGTCAGGTCTATACAGACGGATCTGATGGTACCCGGAATAAGCGTCTAAGAAAGACAGTCGCTCACATCCCGCAGTCGAGTCGACTATCTGGTCGATGCGGGGGAGAGGAAAATGATCTTTTGGGCAGGCCCGATTGATATGTTTAAAGTCGATGCACATGCAAAGTGACTTGTCCTTCTTGGGGACCATGACAACATTGGCGAGCCACTCGGAGTGGTAGATCTCTCGGATGAACTCCGCTGCTAAGAGCCGAGCCACCTCTTCGCCAACAACTTTTCTCTTTTGGATGGCATACCGTCGAAGATGTTCCTTGATAGGTTTTACTTTTGAGTCGACCCTCAGGCGATGCTCAGCTAGCTCCCTGGGAACACCAGGCATGTCAGAAGGCTTCCACGCGAAGATGTCCCAGTTCTCATGGAGGAACTGGACGAGTGCTTCTTCCTATTTGGAGTCGAGTGTTGTCGAGATATGAGTCGGGGCGGCGCTGGGGTCGGTCAGGTGGATGTGAGCTGTCTTCGTGTCGCCAGTCGACTGGAAAGCTGACTCTGTAGCGGGCTTCTTGGCTCGCAACAGATCACTCGGGTCTGCAGTCTTCTGGTATTCCTGCAACTCCACCACTGCCATATGTGCATCGGCGATCTTCGAACCCTTCTGAAAACATTCTTCCGCTTTCTTCCGATTGCCCGTAATGATGATCACACCTTTGGGGCCAGGCATCTTCAATTTGAGATACACGTAACATGGTCCGGCCATGAAGCGTGCATAAGCCGGCCTGCCCAAAATAGCGTGATAGGCACTCTGGAAGTCTACAACTTCAAATGTCAACTTTTCTTTACGGTAATTCTTGGAATCACCAAAAACCACATCAAGAGCAATCTGGCCGAGTGATTCAGCCTTCTTCCCAGGAATGACTCCATGGAAACTCATGTTGCTGGCACTGAGTCTGGACATCGGAATGCCCATCCCCTTCAACGTCTCAGCGTATAATATGTTCAAACCACTGCCACCATCCATCAGGACTTTGGTCAGTCGAGTGCCTTCAACAACTGGGTCGACCACCAAAGCTTGCCTCCCAGGGGTGGCGATGTGCGTTGGGTGGTCGGACTGGTCGAATGTTATGGCAGTCTGAGACCATTTCAGGTAACTAGGTGTCACCGGAGCGACCATATTCACTTCTCGGTTAAGAACTTTCAGTCGACTTTTGCTCTCCACATCAGCAAAAATCATCAGGGTGGAATTGACTTGAGGGTATCCGTCATCACTGTCTTCTTTGTCCTCGACCTTGTCTGACTCCTTTTCCTTACCCTTGGGCTGCTTGCCCTAGAACTGCTGGATCAAAAGTCGACACTGCCGAGTGGTATGTTTCGGGAAAATAAAATTACCCTCTTCATCTTTCTTCATGTGGACGAGACACGGTAAGTCCAACACATCATTTCCCTCCTGGTCTTTAACCTTTTTGGGGTTCCAAGGACCTTTGGGTTTCCCTTTAGACTTTCCTTGGGCCAAAGCTAAAGCTTCCCGGGAGCCGCTGGCTCGGCCTTCCGCTTCTGCTTCCGATTGGAATTGCCTCCGGTTTCTTGGGCGACTGACTTGAGCTTGCCACTTCTGAGTCGATCCTCGTCTTCACCATTAGCGTACTTGGTGGCAATCTCCATCATCCGATTCAGGGACATGTCTCCGGTTCGACCGAATTTCAAATTTAGCTCTCTGTACTTGACGCCTTCCTTGAAGGCACAAACTGCTTGGTGGTCGGGCACATTTTCCACCGAGTGATGTAACATGATCCATCTCTGGATGTAATCCCTCAAAGTTTCATTCGACTTCTGCATACAAGACCGCAGTTCCGTCAGTCCTGCTGGTTGCTTGCACGTGCCCTCGAATGTGGTGAAAAACACTTGGGAGAGATCTTCCCAAGTGTAAATGCTGCTAGGTGCTAACTGGTTTAGCCACGCTCTGGCCGAGCCCTCCAACATGAGAGGCAGGTGCTTCATGGCCACTTCATCATTGCCGCCGCCAATCTGGACGGCCACTCGGTAGTCCTCAAGCCAAGTATCAGGCTTGGACTCGCCAGTGAACTTACTGACTCCTGTCGCCAACCTGAAATTGGGAGGGATCACAGCAGCCCTGATGGCTCTACTAAAGCACTCTGGTCCTGAAACATGTACTCTGCTGCTGGCAGGTGCATCTCTGTCATGGCCTTCTCGGTGAGCTCTGTTCCTGTCGACCAGACCCTGGACGAGGATGGATCTCGCGTCAAAGCCTGGCCCTCTGGGGTCGACTGGAATCCTTCGCCCACCACTATGGGGGCGCTTGTCATCCTGCTGGCGAGGCACATACGACCCGCTCCTCGGGGGAGGCGTGGGCACTCGACGTCGACCGTCACGATCGACTCGGTGATCATACTGCTCATGGTTTCCATATTGGTCGCGCCGGTCTCCGCATCCCTCATGCCTCGGGGGCGATCTCGGGCTGTGAGCCGACTGGACTTTGTCCGCGGCAACGGATCTGCTATGGATTCTGTTCCGCGACTGAGAAACAGCGGAATTCTGATCTCCTGCTTCCCGGAGTAACACTCTGGTCTGCAGCAAGCCTCTGCCAGCCTCCGACTGGGAAGGCTGAATCGACTCCGCTATACGGGTCGCAGCTGCTAAATTCTGAATCGGAGTCCGATATACCTGTGGGGGCGGGAAGAGCTAACGTTGACTGGATTCGGGAACCCGTTGTTGCGCACGCTCGTCGAGTGCTCACTGGAGGTTCTCCAGTCGAGTGCGCTCAGCCAAGTTTGCCAGGCGCGCGTCCTCCAAGGCGCGAGCCTCGGGGGTTTCTCCAACGATAGGAGTGTGCAGCGCATCCATGTTCTGGCGGCAAAGTTCTTCTCTCTGTAGCGACGTGAGAGGCTCGGGAAGATACTCCTCATGGGGACGTGACGGGTCGCCTCCTCCCGCGCCTCCATTGGTGTGGGTAAAACCGGGGGGACTGGGCGGTCCGTCGACCATCAGAACCTCCGCCGCCGGATCGCTACTGTCGCACTCGGATGCAGTCTCTTCGGAGCCAGTCGAACAGGCCGTAGAGGGATTCGTCGGGCTCGATCGCCGCGACTTGAGGGGTGGCTGACTAACGGGCCACCACGTGTCTCACCCACCGCTGAAGTCTCGACCGAGCGGAGCGCTTGCGCCGGCGGGAAACGGGGAGGGAGGACAACACGGGAGCCGACCTGTAGGGGGTCGACGGTTGCCGCAGGAGAACGCCGCGGACGCACGCGCTAAAGTGCGTTGCCCCGCGGACAGGGAGTGCATCCACGTCGAGCGGAGCCTCCTGAAGCCAAGCGGAGTCGTCGGTGATGAACGTGAGCGCGCCAAGACGGATCTCGCGGCCCTCCACCAAAACTCCGTCGAAAACCATGATGATTCGGGTTGGAAAAGATCGCAACTCCTCCAACAAAACGCTAAAACACCAGCCCCACGGTGGGCGCCAACTGTCGTGGTTCTAACTCTGACAGCAATGTAGGGGGGTAAGTATGGAGAGGTGAGGTCTTAGCTATGGAGAGGTTGTAAGGACGCAAGGTTTACGAGTTCAGGCCCTTCTCGGAGGAAGTAAAAGCCCTACATCTCGGAGCCCGGAGGCGGTCGACTGGATTATGTGTGTATGAGTTACAGAGGTGCGAACCCTTGTCTCGAAGGAGGGGGTGGCTTATATAGAGTGCGCCAGGACCCCGGCCAGCCCATGTTACGAAGGGTTCAATGTACATTAAGGCAGGGCGTTTCTGGTAACGCTAGTAATAAAGTGCTATGATGACCATAAAATCTACTTAATGACCGACCGTTAGAGTGCGGGGCGCCTTTAGGTCTCCTGGTCGTCGAGTGGTTGGGTCTTGGTCGAGTGATTGCTTCTTGGTCGAGTGTCTTCAAGCCTGTCGAGTGGGACACCTTCAAGTCGATTGAAAGGTGATTTCTTCTAGAGATGTCCTTGGGTAGGGCAGTTAGGGCAGGTCCATGACCCTACCCTAGGTTCATAGCTTCATCAGTGGATGCTTTAAGTCGTCTAGGCTCTCAACGTAAACCGGTGCCACCTAATGTCTTCCTCGACGTACTTCATAATCCGTCGGTCAAGATATCCACAGAGGAGGAGTTGGCTATTCCTGACCCGGAGGCCCAGTTGGTAGCGGCTCTTGATGTTATACCGGATTGGACAGTCCCATACCTGGCCTATATGAACCGGGGTAAGTTACCGGGCGATGAAACCTTGGCCCGACAGATAATCCGGCAATCCAAGTCAATGACCATATCAATGGGGAGTTACATCGTTACAGCGTGACAGGGGCGATTCCGTGTTGTGTGTCCCCTCAAGAAGGTTGTGAGATTTTGCAAGAGATCCACGAAGGAGATTGTGGTCACCACGCCGGTTCAAAATCCTTGGTGGCTAAGGCTTTTCGTCACGGCTTCTATTGGTTGACGGCTCATGCTGATGCTGAGGATTTAGTAAAAAGGTGTGACGGTTGTCAGAAATTTGCACGCCACGCTCATGTTCCGGCTCAGGAGTTGAGAATGATTCCAATCACTTGGCCGTTTGCAACTTGGGGGCTATATATGGTTGGTCCCTTTAAAAGGTCCAAGGACAAAAAGACCCACCTATTGGTGGCGGTTGATAAGTTTACCAAGTGGATAGAGGCAGAGCCAGTCAGTAAGTGTGATGCAGCCACGGCGGTCCAATTCATCAAAAAGGTGATATTCCGGTTTGGTTTTCCACACAACATTATAACTGATGTATGACCCGGCTAGAGTTTGGCAATTCACTGACGACCCACTTGGACATGGCGGTTTACGGTTCATTGGTAATCCGGCAGGCGGGTCAGAGGAGCGACAAGACCCGGCGGCCCAACGGGCGGTTTATGGATGGCCGGTTCATACTTGGTGGGCCGGTATAAGAGGAAAGGCATGAGGAATATTTACAAAGAGTTAAGACCAGGACTTGTATCCGGTTTGTATTAGAGATAGACTAGTCCTAATCCTAATAGGACTCCACATGTAAACCGCCCCTTCAACATATATAAGGAGGGGCAGGGCTCCCCAAAGAGGGACAAGCTACAAGCAGAGAAACAATCTTAGGGCTAGACACAAAGAGGAGAGCCGGTTTACGGCGACTCCCTCGTGCTGATAATGAGACATAGCCTCAAACAGCATGTAGGGTTTTTACCGGATGATGTTTCCCGGGGCCCGAAGCTGTCTAAACCCTTGCCTTGCGTGTTGATCCGCCCTGCGTCTCTCATCCCACTCAACCCCTCTCAAGCTACCACATAGATGCGTTGGCCTCGCGACTAAGTCCTAACACTAAGGACATCTGCCGTGACAATCCACGACAGTTGGCGCCCACCATGGGGCGTGCGCACGGTGGTGTTGAGTTCTTGGAGGGATCTTTATCTAGGTTTCGAGAAGTTCGCGAATTAGCCGGATGAAGAAGAACCGGCGCGGAAGAATCACGCAAGATGATCCAGCATGGGACAGTTTTTTGGCAGAGCCGGCAAATTCAATGTTTGTGGTCAGAATTGGTATTAGCCTTGGAGCTCACAGTATGAGTTTTGAGTTTAAGGGAAGATAGGGTTTGATGTTCTTCTGCGTCCCCGTTGCAATGCGGTCCGTCGAATCCGAGTACCAGATCAGTTTTTGCCGCTACAGCCGTGTATTGCCAAGGCCGACATGAGTTTTTCTATAGCTGCCGTACGCCAGGTTGGGTCAATCAACACACGCGTGAGGATACGGGGATCAAAACCCAAGGCAATTTCATAAATTGATCTGCTAAAAGACTGCTGCTACTATTGCACGGAGTAGTGCTACTTCTAATAAACAATTGTGCTAGTGATTGCTTGAAGGCAACACTACGTTACTACTGTTCGCATAAAGTGATCCATCAAACGAGCATGCATGTTCGAGCAAGGACTACAATACTGGATCGGATTGGCAGAGTTCAACGTGCCGTCGAGACCACCCTAGCCTCCGTCGCCTTGGCCTCGTGCCTGATGGATTTTGTCTCCGTTACGATTTCAGACCTGATGTGCCTTGTTCTCCAACGCCCGCATCTCCTCTGGCTGGTTTCCACTTCGAGCTCCTTCTGGGTCATTTCCACTCACACCCGCTTGATACCTTCACCGCCAATGTGGACGATCGCTGATGGCCTCTGACCAAACTGCCGCTATGAGCCGCCAAGCGCCCGGCTTCACCTGCGAGTCGCCGCTCCCGCTGTCGTTGCCTCGCGCAGTGGCCAAGCCGCCATCCCGGGCGTGGTCTAAACCGATCCGGCCTTCCCGTGCTATTGTCGAGCCGCCTTGAGCCGCCCTGGCTGTGCTCCGTCCCCGTCAGGGCCGAATCGTCTCCAAGCAGTCTCGTTTCGATAGCAGTCTCTGACTCTGAATCGTTACCGAGTTGCCACGCCTCTGAGCCACCGGGGTCGGCCCTGCTATTTCTACGGCTGTGTGGTAAGTCGCCGTGGCCCTCAACGCCTCGAGTCGCCGCAACCGGATAGCCGTCTGCTGCCTGCGAACCGCCCGCTGCTACGGTCCACTTTGAACTCGCCGATCGTCGTCAAGCCGGCCGCGCTTGAGCCGCCCTTGCCGGCGTGTCAAAACGCCGTCTATTTCCACGGCGGCTTTCTGCCGTGAAACTGCGCCTTGGAGACCCGCCACAGTTCTCTGCCTCATCAGATATTGAAAGCAAGTATGGGCGTGTATTTAAAAGTTTTCGCAGAAGAGGTCAGGGTGATCTACGGCGTTAATTTGGTGACAAGATTTTTGACAATGGCTTTCAAACGTTACCTACTAAGCCAAAATCAGATATTGAGGATAACTTGGGGGCTAATTTGTCCTGACATTTCCAAGAGGGTACTATACTGGGCTCGATTGTGGCTTCAGTTACGCGGAAGCTGTTAAACTGGCACCTATTAGCAAGCTTAATATCTTGGCTGATGCTTTGGGGGCAAGATGAGTACTATTCATAGATGGGTTGTCTCTGAAATTACCTTAAGTTTGAGGTTATGTGTCAAAGGAGAATAAGTCTAGGATTTCCAAGACTGTTCACAGATCAATTGATGGCCGAAGAAGATCTGACATGCCACAGGCGTCAATAGAAAATTCGGTTGAGCCAATTTCAGAATATAATTCTGCATGGTCGTGATTAACCTGATGTGAATATCCAGTACAAACCTCCATATTTATACTGCTCGGATGGTGTTTGCACATATGAAAGTTCATTCAAATTGGAACCTGACCGAAACCATCTGATCAAAAGAAATACAGAGAGGAAGAAGCGGCCAAGCTAGCCACATGATGTTAAGAAAATCATACTTCTCACGTCCCATCCTGGATATGTCCAGTGTTATCGGACGGTAGCGTCCATAGTCATCCGACAAAAATATCAGGTGTCATTTTTCCTATGTTTTCTTATCACATATATTAATTTTTTCTACAACAATTATTCTGGCCTGCGGTGTTCTTTTATACAGGATAATTACAAAAGTGGTGACTATCGTGCATACAGAGCGCACGCTAGTATTGTTCTGCATGTGTCATCCGTGTTGTGCTACCTGACGGATACATGTGCGAGTCGTCGCCCCCGCTACATCAACACACGTGACTGGCTCGTTGTCCGCGCCGCGGCTGACTCGCCCGTGTCTGTGCCGTTTGCAACGCCATGGCCAACTCTTTCATCCGTGCCGGTTTGCAATGCCACGGCCAACTCTCCCATCCGCACCACCTTACAATGCCACGGACGACACGTCCGTTCGCCCCCGTGGCCGGTTCACGTGCCGACTTACAACAAGGAGGACGACTCGCCCGTCCGCACCGGTTTACAAACGGTGCGGTTGATTCATCTGTCTGCTCCCGCGGCCGACTCACCCGTGAGTGATTTCAACTTAACCTATGGATCATCAACCCCATGGCGGATAATTTCTGGCCTAACACATCAGGTGATATCCATCTAATATATATTTTATTAGTGCATATTATTTTTTGTCAAAGAGCAGTTTATCTTTGCCTTGGTCTGCAATATTGTATGCAGGAAAATTATTCATTATAAACGTGGTTTATACCATGGGTACGAAGCACGCGCTGGCACCGTCCTGCCCGGTGTTCGTCCGTTCCGCATTACACGGTGAATGGACGCGTGCAAGACGCCGCCCTTACGGCCCGGTTTACATCAACTCGCACGTCCGAACCGGTTTACAACGCCGCGACTGACTCATCTGTCTGTGCGGCCTCTGATGCTGCGGTCGTATTTTCCGTCCGTCTCTCGCGGCCTGGTCTACATCAACATACCGGGCCGCACCTGTCTGCATGAGCTGGTTATTGGGCGCACAAATCGTCGCCATTACAGTTTTGATTAACTTAAAATCGCCAGTTGGAAGGAACCATAGGTCGAGTTGCTGACACGGCTTATATGGGATCATTTACAACCTGCCGCAGTCACCTCAACCTTCTATGGATTCACATCGTGCTATCAACACCAATGATATACAACTTATGCCGGTTTACATCACGGTCACATATGGAGAGTCTCAAGCCAACTCCTCAAGTCACCTTTGAGACTCGGGGGCTACAATGACATGACTCAGCAAATCTTGCCAGTTTCAGCAAATTTAAGAACCCCGGGACGATGGATGGAAAGATAACCCAATCCCGGAGGCTACTATTATTTGAAGGCCGTCAGAAAATTTCCAGCTTAGAAAGTATATGACAGTTGCAAAATCCCGGCTCAATGAAGAAGATCCGGGTCATCAGAAAGGATTCCGGTTTAAAATCCGGTTCAAGGGGAATTTGTCTCGCACGAAGCTTTGAAGCTCTCAAATCCGGTTTAGCAATGTCCGGTTCAAAAAGGAATTAATTTCTCGCAAGTTCGAGTTGAAAGGCCGTCAGAAAATTTCCGGCTGAAAATGAAGATTCCGGTTTGCAATCCTGTTTAAGGGACGTCTGTTCTCCCACAAAGCTTTGAAGCTCTCACTATCCGGTTCCAGATCCCGGTTCAAGAAGGATTTATCTCTTGCAAAAAGGTTAAAAATTACCGAAGAGGACCTGCTGCCATGATGCGTGGTTCAAACATGGGTATCCTGCCTTATTGGCCTAACATATTATTGATTACATGGGGGCTTTCTGCTTCATAAAGCGGGGTCTCTGTCTTTCTCATCATGCGAGGTTACACGGAGTGGTTCTGTTTAAAACGGCCTCCGGTTTACCCCTTGACATTTGTTTTTTATATATCACTGGGGGCCTTGGTCGTGTCCGAACGAACGAACACCCTTTGATAGGCGACAGCCACCAGATCATTTGGGGACTTGGTCAAGTCTGAACCAGTCACGCCTCTTGGTCGGCCTAAGGCCACAAAATCACTTGGGGGCATGGTCGGGCCCGAACCATTGCCACGCCTCTTGATCTAGCATATATGCCACGAGTCATTTGGGGACCTAGCTGACTTGAATCATTGTCACTCCTATTGGGGGCCTTGATCCTGTCCGACCATGGTAATACCATCTGAACAGCTCAGTATAGCATATTTTTGGAAATGGTTTTTATCATTGCCTTTGCTTCCATGTTGTTTTCATGGTTTGTTTGCTCTTTGCTTTTATCGGATTTCTTTTATGTCGACAGAAACCTTTGTTCCGATTCAGCTGATAGATTTGATTCCCCGACAAATCCGGAGGCCTTCTGCCCGGTTTGATTTTCTGTTACCATCCTATTATGGAGTAAACCGGTGTTTATCAACCCGGCTTGACTTTCAATTACAAGTTATCAATACAGGATCAAGTTATAATCCAGAGACTATCAGCCCGGTCTGGTTTGACTACGAGTCGCCAGTACTATATATGGTTAAACCGGTGTTTATCACAACCCAGTACGGTTTATCATCAACCGACACAGTATGAAAGGAGTTATCATTACTCAAGATTGGTATTATCATCCTTACTATAACAAGTTGGTAAAGCCAACAATGTGATTCAATGTAACAGGTATGATATATTTCATATTTGATTATTCTTAAGTGCAGCCTTGGTTATAAACCTGGGTTATATGTTGGGCGTTATGACCCGTCCGGCGGTTAACCGCCAGGACACTTTAAACTTGTTGTATGCAGAAACAGGTTGAATAAAGCATGATTATAAATTATCCGGTGTTTGTTAAACCGGCCTGGCTTTAAGACGATAAGTCGCCAGTATATGATGGGAAATTATCCGGTATTTATTAAACCGGCCTGGCTTTGGACTATACGTCGCCAGTATATATTTGGATTGCGCCATTGGAATCATGCGCTTATAAATGATTGGGTTATATTATTCAAATAGCCAAACTTGGCTGAATTTTCATTATGATATTGGATGAATAAAGTTTTTTCATACCGGATTATATTATCTTGAATAGCCAACATGGCTGGATTTTTATTATGGTTATTAATACTATGATTGAGGTTTTCAAAGTCGCTTTAGCGCAATGGATATTATTTTATTAAAGGATATGATTTATTCTACAATGGAAGGAATAGTCCCGAGTCGCTGCAGGCTCACGACCCGGCACTTGGGGGCTACATTATTCAAATTGAGATTACATGCAAGTCTCATGTCGCTGCAAGCATGCACCATGACACTTGGGGGCTAATGCAAAGTAATTTTATGCTCATGTTATTGAAGACCCGACTCATCACATTATAATGAGTCGGCCCTTGGGGGCTACCAATTGCTCCTGTCAACAGTTGAAGGTACAAAGCTTTTTATTCATTATATTGAAGAGTCCACTGCTCAGTTGGTAAAGCACAAGACTCTTAACCTTGTGGACGTGGATTCAAGTCCCATGATGAGGGTTACATCATATGATGTTATTTTCATTGAAGTATATATTAAAGTCCCAGCTCAATATTATTTTACTGAGCCGGCCCTTGGGGGCTACACATCATTGCTCAAATCTACATGATTATACCTACAAAGTCCCTGCTCATTATTGCATAATGACCCGGCTCTTGGGGGCTACACTGGTTAAAGTTTTTTACGAGTATAAGACAATTACAGAGTCCCAGGTTGCTGCAAGCATGACAACCCGGCACTTGGGGGCTACATAATATGGAGTATTCAGTTTTTACTAGTCACTGGGATGAACAACATGGATTTCTTCTTAAGTGGCAGTATTTATATTGAAGCAAGTCTTAAGCCATCACTTTGTTCTGCTCAAGACTTGGAGGCTACAGGTATTATATTATTATCGAAGAACTATTTTCAAATTCTCTGTTTTGAGAAAACTAGATTAACCCGGCGTCACCAATCATTATGACCCTGTGTCTGTAACCTGGCGTCATCAACAATCATGAACCGGTGTTGGCAACAATCATGAACTGGAATTATCAGTTTTTATAACCAGACAATGGTGGTAATCATAAACCGGCAAGTTTTACATCTTCAAGCCGGCTGAATATCAGTTGAATATTTCAGAGACTAATATTTTTTGTCAAGTCAAAGCATTGAAGGCCGATTCAAATGGATTCTTTATTTACAAATATCTTCTGCAAGCAAATTGATTATGAAGATGGTTATAAGGAAGAAATGACAAGGATTTAAGGATGATCAAGTGCCGGTCTATAAGAATATTTAAATCGGAGCACAACCCGACAAATTTGTTCTTGTTGTAGATCAGTTTAACATGGATGAATCCAAATTAAACTGGGGGCTAATGTCGGGGATATACCCCGCGGTGTAAACCGCCAGATGTATGACCCGGCTAGTGTTTGGCAATTCACTGACGACCCACTTGGACATGGCGGTTTACGGTTCATTGGTAATCCGGCAGGCGGGTCAGAGGAGCGACAAGACCCGGCGGCCCAACGGGCGGTTTATGGATGGCCGGTTCATACTTGGTGGGCCGGTATAAGAGGAAAGGCATGAGGAATATTTACAAAGAGTTAAGACCAGGACTTGTATCTGGTTTGTATTAGAGATAGACTGGTCCTAATCCTAATAGGACTCCACATGTAAACCGCCCCTTCAACATATATAAGGAGGGGCAGGGCTCCCCAAAGAGGGACAAGCTACAAGCAGAGAAACAATCTTAGGGCTAGACACAAAGAGGAGAGCCGGTTTACGGCGACTCCCTCGTGCTGATAATGAGACATAGCCTCAAACAGCATGTAGGGTTTTTACCGGATGATGTTTCCCGGGGCCCGAAGCTGTCTAAACCCTTGCCTTGCGTGTTGATCCGCCCTGCGTCTCTCGTCCCACTCAACCCCTCTCAAGCTACCACATAGATGCGTTGGCCTCGCGACTAAGTCCTGACACTAAGGACATCTGCCGTGACAAATCCACGACAGTACTAATCTGTCCAAGGGTGCTATGGAGGAATTTTGTCAACGAGAGCACATTCAGCTTGATGTGGCGTAAGTGCCTCACCCCCAGTCTAATGGTCAAGCAGAAAGAGCAAATCGGGAGATTTTGAGAGGTATTAAACCCCGGCTTATGGTTCCTTTAAAACGGACGTCGGGTTGTTGCGTGGAGGAGTTACCTTCCGTGTTATGGAGTATCAACACCACACCAAACAGATCTATGGGTTACCCACCTTTCTTCATGGTTTATGGAGCAGAGGTGGTTCTCCCTAGTGACATCCGTCATGACTCGCCCCGTGTGGCGGCTTACGTTGAAGCTGAGAATGAGAAAGCACGGCAGGACTCACTGGACCCGTTAGATGAGGAGCGTGATCTAGCAGCGGCGCGTTCGGCGATTTATCAACAAGATCTCCACGTTATCACAGCCACCGGGTTAAGACCAGAACTTTTGAAGAGGGCGATCTGGTGCTCTGGTCATACAGGATCAGACTGATATGCACAAGTTATCCCCACCTTGGGAAGGACCTTTTGTGGTCAGCAAAAATTTGCACAATGGATCATACTACCTTATCGATGTTCGAGAGCACAAATACTCACGCAAATCGGAGGAGGAGACCCAGCGGCCATGGAATATATCTCTTCTTCGGCCTTATTATACTTGAGCCACAGGCTCTTTTTATGTACATCTTATGACAATGTATATATTATATAATAAACCGGAGCCTCAGCTAAAGCGGGGTATCTGTTGTTTTTTACATCGTGTGTGGTTACATGGGGGCTTCTACTTATAAAGAAAAGTTCTACTAACCCGGCTTATAAAGCCACACAGATATAAAGGAAATCACTAGGGGGTTTGGTTGTATTCGAACCATAGCTACGCCTCTTCATCAGCTTAAAGCCAAACAGGGAAATCACTAGGGGACTTGGTTGTATTTACACCATAGCTACACCTCTTGATGTGCTTAAATCCAAAAAGGAAATTATGTGGAGCCAAAGAGACTCTGTTGCACAAAGCACAACTCAAACATAGGTACCCACTGAGCACAGCTCAAATATTACTTGGGGGCTCCTTGCTTCTCAAAGAACAACGAGCTTTCACCCTTGTAATAGGCTATCAAGCCAAGCTTGGAAGCCAGGTGTATTCACCTAAAACCCCGGGTTATCCTGCCTCTTTAAGTAAGCCACTCCGTCCAGGTAAACCTGGTATGACCCATCGAACGTTTGACAAGTCAATCTCATAGACGTTGAACTTGTCAATGTTAAAATGATGATTGGTTAAAGATTGAGGTCCATCTTAAAAGGCTTTGAAAAATGGTTTAACTCAGTGGCCTGGCAGCCCATGAAAAGCCTCGATTTAGGGCCTGGCAGCCCATGAAAAGCCTTGCATATTTTTCTTGTATTTGTTGCAAATGTTTTAACCTCTTTTGATAAGGGATTTATGAATATTTTCTGATAAACCGGTGTATATTACAACCCGTCATGGCTTTCAACACTCAGTTGTCAGTACATGATCAGTTCTAAACCGGCAATAATTTGATCCGGTCTGGTTTTGACTAGAAGTCACCAGAATTATATGAGTAAACCGGTGTTTCTCGTAACCCGGGTTTTGATATGAACCGACAAGAATGAAAGGAGTCATCTATACTCCAGATTGGTGTTATCACCCTTATTATCCAACAGTTGGACAGCCAACAAGATATATCACAGGTATCATCTATTTTATATCTGGTTATTAACGTCTTGGTTATACACCTAAGCTTTTATATATATATTTGGGCATCATGACCCGTCCAGTGGTAAACCACTAGGACACTTTCAAGTTCTTATATGCAGGAACATGTTAAATAAAAGCCACAATGGACTATGCATATAATAGATCCCAAAGGCATGGCAAGTTATCAGTATCAAGCAAAATAAATATGCTCGATGGAATAACAAGCGAGTGTTTGAACTAGCCTATTACAAGGCATTTTAAATGCCCACCAAGAATAATTGTTTCAATAACAAGTGGCAGACTACGACAGCTAAACTGGCCTCCGGTTCAAGATTCATCACCAGGATGACTTGAAGATTGTGGATCATCTAGAGTTGGTGTATCTTCCTCCTCTCTACCCAGTGGCTGGAAATCAATTATTGTCCAACCGATTCCGGTTAACGCTTGGAATATAGCTTCTTCACTTATAAGAGGGGAAGGATCAATGTCAGGAGCATAAGTGTGGTTACGGATTAACGGAACAAGATCCTCTGCATCATGAATCGGCGCGGGATATCTTTTCTGATCAAAATCATAAACCGGTTGATAATGAGATAGATCTGTGTCATCTGCCAATTTGCTTGCTATAGGCCGCATTTCCTTTGTCAGCCTTCGGAGATCGTCATTGTTGAATTCTGTGCCATCTTCCTTCACGCTTGGGTAACCTTGGCCGATCTCTGCCGGTTCGAGATCTGGAATCCATGCCTTGGACTGGATTAGCGCAGTCAATGCGCCTGACCTTGCAGCTGATTTTTTAAGTTCCTCCAGCCGGGCAGGCAACATGGACAGCTTCTCGATGGTCTCTTTTATCAACGATGGAGGAGGCTTGTTGTACGCAGCAGTGCAGATAGCCCGTTGGGATCTGGAATACAATTGTTCTATCAAGCTGTAGGCTGCTTTCAGCTTCATCCGCATATCGGAGCCCAGATGGGTAATGCGGGTCCCTATAGCATTGCGAGCATCAGTAAACTCGTGACTGCTAAGGTAAAGGGGACTTGAAACATACCAGATGGGGGCGCTTACCAAATACGGCAGAGGTCATAGCGTTTATTTGCCGCTTTAAACCAGCCAATTCCTCAACCACCCATTTAAGGGTTGCTTCTGTGTCTTCGGCTTTCTTTGCCAAAGCGGCCTTCTAGGCATCCCAATCTTCACGCTCCTTCTTAAAAATTTCCTTCAGCTTTTCCATGGCTGCTAAGGCTTTAGTCAGTTCCTCCTTGGCTTTGGAATCCTCCGCTTGCTGAGATTCGATGTTTTCTTGAAGATCAGCGGTTTGGGAGTCCTTTTTGCTCAGCTCAGCCTCTAAAGGAATGACATATCATCAGTGGGATGTATATATTTGAAGTACCAAGCACATAACAAGTTATGCACTTTGTACTTGGGGGCTAATGCCTATTTGCTTTGTTATCATAAATTTTTGCAAGTCCCAAATACAATGCAAACATTATCTTTGGCACTTGGGGGCTAATGTACATTTGTTCAAATCGAAGCATTGGTTAAAATCCCGGTTCACCTTGGAAAGATAAACCGGCCCTTGGGGACTACACAGATGAAAACTATAGGAATACAATGATAAAGTACCGGTTTATTTCAAAGGATCAGCTGACATATGGAGGATAAGTATGCAAGGGTTGAGATATTACAAAGTCCCGATTAATGATTGCCATCATAAACCGGCCCTTGGGGGCTACTAGAGTTGGTATTTGCAATTGGACTTAAGAAAGGCAAAGTTATGTCATTACCTCATAGCGCTCCTTCATGAGATTCACCAAACCGGCTTCATAGTCACGGTTTGTGTGCGGACGGTTTGGAAAGCCAGAGTGGAGTTCTTGAGCACTGAAGTGGGCGTATCTTGATAAATCGGTGCTCCACTTGCCTTTCTCCATGGCAGCACGTTCTTCTTTGGCACTATGTTTCGCTAATACAACAGGATAGCTAGGAGAGGTGTGGACAATACCGGTAATGATAGCCTCATCTTCTTTATCTCCAGCAGCCTTTTCTGGAGTTAATGGAGTCTCAGTAGTCTTCACTGGACTAGAAGGTCCGTCATCAGCCCAGATTGGACTTGCCGGTTTATCATCTGGCACAGCGGTGTCAACTTCTGCTTGTTCATCAACATTATGATCTTGAGGGGGCGGTTCATCAAATGTGGCCTCAGTATTTGGATCTTCCGGTTCCGTAGTCCGCTCCGGTTCAATCACCACATGATCGTCAGACGGGTTATTCACCCGGGCCTTCTTACTGGGTCTGGCCTTGGCTCTAAAAAAGAACAAATGCAAAGGTTAGCATAGCATATAAAGTGTGACACATCAAAAGATTGGGTTGAAATACTTACCCAGCCACGATTTTAAGAGGAGGCAGTTGTGTGGCTGTGGATTCGTTGGATGAAGAAGGAGGTGTCACCTGATAATTCGAATCGGATGGATTAAGAGGTTGTCGGAAAAATCCTGCCTTGGGATAAAAAGTGTCAGAAGTGGGTGAGACCTCGGGTCGGTTTTCCGAACTAGGGTGTTCGGTAAACCGGTCGAGGTGACCGTTTGGCCACTATGCCGGGTTGTGCAGCGAGCCTCATGCTGCTGCTTCTTCAAAAGAAATTTTGGGTCCAAATGAGCGAGAGGGTGAGAAAATCTTACTTTCCGGACTGCTTGACGGATTTTTTGTGTTGGTAGAGAGTCTGAACCGGAGGAAAGTATAATTACCTCTGCATCGTCAGCTTGGCTGCCCTCCACGTCCTCCTGATAAATATCATTGTCAATGAGATGCATGAAAAGTGAACCAAGTGAATCAAGTTTTACCTCTGCTTCCGGTTCATCCGGGTCGTCATCAAGCTCTAAACCGATGGGTTCAGGTGCCTTCCTTTTTGTGGTTTTCTTGACGACTTTCGTTTTAGGACAAGAAGGCTTCACCGATTTCTCCTAAGGTTTGTTTTTCCAGAACGGATCATCACCCTGTTTAAAAATGGGCAGAGGGTATTCAACGATTGCACAGTCCAAAAATATCAGGTGTAAAGCGGAAGCATAGACAATACTTACAGTGGGCGGTTTGTTTTGCGTGTAAAAGGGGCTTAACCCGGTCTTTCTACAGACGGCTTCCGGTTCTTTCAGCATTTTCTTGACAGATTCAGTGACTTCCTCATCTGTTAGCTGTATATTGATATGACGTTGGGAGTCTTGTACGTCACCAGTATACTCACACATTAAGCCAGAGCAGCGACTTAACGGCAAAATGCTCCAGGATATCCAGCAACGGACGAAGTCCATGCCTGTTAAACCGTTGGCCATGAAAGCTCTAAGTTTAGCGAGTTGTGGGGCTATGAGGCCCGTTCCTTGGCACTTAGTCGTTGCGGAAGCGGATGAGTATTAGCAAGCCGGTGAGCACGATAACCCGGCAGAGGGTTCTCATCTTCAGGAGAGGTGTTTCTGCAATAGAACCAAGTTTGATTCCACTCCTTTGGGTGGCTGTGAAGTGTGGCATGAGCAAACTCAACCTCTTTCCTTTTCTGAATAGAGACGCCGCCAAGTTCAGTATTGGGTCTGTTTACAAATTTAGTGCAACGGTTTAAATGGAAGAAATCCCGGAACAACTCGACAGTTGGTTCTTCTTGTAGATACACTTCACAAAAAACCTAAAAGTTGCAGATGTTGGATATGGAGTTGGGCCCAATATCCTGAGGGTGGATCTGAAAGCTGGCAAGTACATCCCGGAAAAACTTGGATCCAAGCGGTTTAAAACCACGGCCTATATGATCAGCCAACACCACTACTTCACCCTCTCCAGGGGTAGGAGGGCTTTCCGGCCCAGGAACTCGCCACCGGATCTCATTCTTCTTCGGTAAGGTACCGATTTTGACCATTCCATTCAGTTGCTCCTCAGTAACCCGGGAAGGGACCCAGTTACAGGAATAGAACTGTTTGGCCATTGCAAGTGAAGAGCTAGGAAGAAAATAATGCCGGTTTTAATGGTGATGCAAAAGGTACAATAGGTTGAGGGAAAAGGAATCCAAGCATGTGAAATTGATTAATCGGAGGAAGTTATAAACCGCCTACGACAGAGTATTTATGAATGCTAAAGAAATGAACAGAAGTAGAGGTATATGCATATTGTTAAACCAGAGTATAAATGAATCGGTGGTTTAAAAGGGGACTAATGGTACATGTCGGATTATCATACTTCAAAAAGTTAAACCGCCTATATTGGTGTGAGGAGTACAGATCTAAAAATACCGAAGTAAGGGGAAACAGGTTTCACAGATTTATATGAAAATTTTGGATCTGAGGTGTGACAGAAACTGGAATATATTCAGGTTTAAACTTTAGGGCTTAAGCAGTTCAGCAGATCCAGATAAGTTATTCTGTATATAAAGGGGGAGTCTAATGAGGAAAATACGATTATGGCTACGGTCGTGCAAGAATAACAGGACCAAACTAGCCTTTGATGCTACGGAGAAGAAAAGAGAATAATAGCACGGGAGTTTTGATGAACTCTGACGAACAGTGAAACCCTAAAGACAAGATCTAGGGTGGAAGTAAAGAAGGCTTACCAGTGTCACAGGAATGGCAGAGAGATGCCGTGGCTTTCTGGTTCGATCAGGGTGATGCAGCAGCCAACGATGAGGCAGGGGCGAAGTTCGATGACGACGGTAGCGCTCGGGTGCAGGGACATCGCGAGGAGGAAGAGGAGACGAAGAGGTAGCGGAGGAAATGGAAAAGGGGCCTCAGCCCTATTTATAAGGCGAAGAGATAAGCGATAGGCGCGAGAATTGAGGATGTCAAAAATGGATGTTTAATAAGGTTTTCGCCTTGATGGTTGGATGCTCATTAATAAAAGGCATCTTTGGCTTCAATGAATAAATGACATCATGACAATTTACCACAAATCCGAAGGATGACATCAGGCTGGTTTACAAGATCCGTGCGAGGGTGCAAGAGGAGGAATTTTTCTAAGTGTTGAAGATTGACATGAATAAATTCAAATCAATCTAGGGCCTAATGTTGGGGATATTACTACTGGACGTAAACTGGCTAGGAGTGGCCGGGTTAACTCTATAAGAATTAGAAGCCCAGAAGATAAAGGATGATGGCGCTTCATGAAGGTCCAAGGCCCTAAGGCGGGTTAAGGCCTGTAGACATAAATCGACATTGTCATGTAACTTGTATTGCAAGATAGGAGGAATAGAGACCGAGTTGGACACAATGATGGTCTGGTCTCGGGACTCTGTAAACCGGCGGGCGTCAAACTGTGTATATAAAGGGATGATCTGGTGGCGGTTTAGGGACAACACACAACAACTCAAGAGCCAGGCAAAGCGGATTCGCTCCCTGGTTATCGAAACCCTAGCAATACCATCACAACTGGGGTAGGCCTTTACCTTCATCGAAAGGGGCCGAACCAGTATAAACTCTTGCGTCCCTTGTTCGCTTTAACCCCTTTAAGCTAACCCGTAGCGATGGATCCAACTAAGTCCTATCACGAGGACATCTTCCGTGACAACTCCACGACACCGGCGGTCGTCATTGCAATTTCATATGTGGGAGAGGCATAAGCTAACATACTTTCTCTTCTTGGATCATATGCACTTACGATTGGAACTCTAGCAAGCATCCGTAACTATTAAAGATCATTAAGGTAAAACCCAACCATAGCATTAAAGCATCAAGACCCCTTTATCCCATACACGACAACCCCCCTTACTCGAGTTTATGCTTCTGTCACTCAAGCAACCCACTATAAGCGAATCACGAATGTATTGCAACACCCTACAGCAGGAATCCCTCATGCTTGCGCGACATAGAGGGCGCAATAGGACAACACCTAAATAAAACATACAACTCATACCAATCTAAATCATCAATCAACCCAAAGACAAAGGATATCTACTCAAAACATCATATGATGGCAACACATCATTGGATCATAGTATGTGGCATAAAGCACAATGTTCAAGTAGGGATTACAGCGGGTTGTGGGAGAGTGGACCGCGTAAAAGAGATGAGGATGGTGATGATGATGGTGATGTTGATGAAGACGATCACCACGGCGATGATTCCCCTCCCGATGGCACTCCGGTGCCGCCGAGAGAGAGAGGAGGAGAGGTTCTCCCCCTTGTGCTTCCTCCTCCATGCCCCCCTGGATGGGGAGAGGTTCTCCCACTGGTCCTTGGCCTTCATGGTCATGATGGCCCCTCCGGGATCCTCCTCCATGCCCTCTGGTGATGATGGCCCCCTCCGATAGGGTGCCAGAGAGGGCCTAGATTGATTTCTCGTGGCTACAGAGGCTTGCGACGTCGGAACTTCCGATCTAGGTTATTTTCTGGGGGCTTCTGTATTTATAGGAATTTTTGGCGTCGGTTTCATGTCAGGGCGTTTCCAAGTCATCCACGAGATAGGGGCCCACGCCCAGGGGGGTGGGGGGCGCCCCCCACCCTTGTGGACGGCTCGGGACTCTTCTAGCCCAACTCTTTTACTCCGGGGGCTTCTTTTGGTCCATAAAAAATCATAAAAAATTGGCACGTCAATTGGACTCTGTTTGGTATTCCTTTTTTGCAATACTCAAAAACAAGGGAAAAACAGAAACTGGCATTGGGCTCTAGGTTAATAGGTTAGTCCCAAAAATCATATAAAATAGCATATAAATGCATATAAAACATCTAAGATGGATAATATTATAGCATGAATACTTCATAAATTATAGATACGTTGGAGACGTATCATGCCATCTTCAAACTAGCTTGATAATTGTTGTTCTACGAGAACTTTGCGTAAGGTAAATTATAATCCCAACTAGATCCATAATCTAATGCACAAGCTCTCAACATCTCCTCCAGAATCTGATTGACTCTCTCTGTCTGTCCATCTGTCTGCGAATGAAAGGCTGTACTAAACTCTAGCCTGGTACCCAAAGTCTGGTGCAACTAGTTCCAAAACTTCGAGGTAAATTGTGTCCCTCTATCTGATACGATGGTCCTCGGAACTCCATGCAGACATATGATTCTGTTCATATATATCTTGGCCAACTTCGCACTTGTATAGGTCGTTTTCACTGGAATAAAGTGAGCCACCTTGGTCAAATGATCCACTACTACCCAGATAGAATCATATATTGATCGGGTCGTGGGTAATCCGATGATAAAATCCATGCCGAGCTTGTCCCACTTCCATTCGGGTATCGGCAGGGGCTGCAGTAATCCCGTTGGCTTTTGATGTTCTGCCTTCACTCTTTGACATACATCACACATGGATACATACTCGGCAATACCCTTCTTCATATACCAGTCCACCAAAAACGCTCCTTCAAATCCAAATACATCTTGGTGTTTTCGGGGTGTATCGAGTATGGCGAGTCATGAGCTTCCTGAAGTATTAGCTCTCTGATATCTGCATTATTGGGTACGTATACAAGGTCCTCAAACCATAAGGTTTCGTGCTCATCCTCTCGAAAACCCTTGGCTTTTCCTTTACTAATTTTCTCCTTTATCTCAGCAATTTCTTTGTCATCCTTCTGAGCTTCTTGAATTTTTCCCAATAATGTTGACTGAACCTCCATTTCTGCGACAAAACCTATTGGAACTATCTCCAAGAGAAGTTCCTTGAGATCGTCAACTAATTCCTGCGGTAATCCGCCGCTTACGAGGGTATTGACATAACTCTTCCGGCTCAAAGCATCTACTACGACATTAGCCTTTCCTGGATGATAATGCAGCTTCATATCATAATCCTTTATAAGCTCCAACCATCTCCTCTGTCTGAGATTTAGCTCCTTCTGAGTGAAAATGTACTTCAAACTCTTATGATCCGTGTACACATCACAGCGGTTTCCAATAAGAAAATGTCTCCAGGTCTTGAGCGCATGTACTACGGCTGCTAACTCAAAATCATGCGTGGCATAATTGAACTCATGCGGTCGAAGCTGTCGTGAGGCATATGAAAGAACTCTTCTGTCCTGCATAAGTACTCCTCCAAGTCCTAAGCGAGAAGTGTCGCAATACACTTGGAAATCCTTGTGTATATCCGGAATAATCAGCACTAGGGCTGTAACCAAACGTTTCTTCAACTCCTGAAAACTAGCCTCACATTCCTCAGTCCATTTGAACTTGGTGTCCTTCTTCAACAACTCTATCATGGGTTTCGCAATCTTGGAAAAATTCTCAATGAATCTCCTATAATATCCTTCGAGTCCCAGAAAACTACGGATCTCTCCAACTGAGGAGGGTGCCAACCACTCAGTGATAGATCGAACCTTGGTAGGTTCTACGGCTATACCTTCTCCTGATATAACATGTCCAAGAAATCCAACTTCCTTCAACCAAAACTCACACTTGCTAAACTTGGCATACAGCTGGTGTTCCCTAAGCTTCTCGAGAACTCAACGCAAATGCTCCTTATGCTCCTCTTCATTCTTCAAGTATACCAAAATATCATCAATGAATACCACAACAAACTTGTCCAAAAACTCCATGAACACTTTAATCATCATACTCATGAAATAGGCAGGGGCATTTGTTAATCCAAATGACATGAATGTATACTCATATAGCCCGTACCTTGTGGTGAAAGCTGTCTTAGGTATATCCTATTCTCGGATCTTCAGCTGGTGGTATCCTGATCGTAGATCGATCTTGGAGAATACTTTAGCTCCTTTTAGTTGGTCAAACAAATCGTTGATCATCGGTAGTGGGTACTTGTTCTTGATCGTTACTTCATTCAATGCACAATAATCAACAACCATTCTCAAGGATCCATCTTTCTTCTCAACCAAGAGCACTGGGGCTCCCCACGGTGACGAACTTCGTCAAATGTAACCTTTCTCCAATAGCTTCTTAATCTGCTTCTTAATTTCCTCTAGATCATTTGCGGGCATCCGGTATGGTCTCTTTGATATCGGTCCGGTGCCTGGCAACAACTCTATCAGAAAATCAATGCCTCGATCTGGCGGCATGCCTGGTAGTTCCTCAGGAAATACATCCGGGTAATCCTTCACTACAGGCAGTTCCACCTGAACAACTCCTGAGAGGGAATTCACTTGGGTCCTCTTCGGCGCGTGCCGTGACACATACTTAATCCGTTTACCCTCTAGGGTGGTGAGAAAAATTGACTTGCTGGCACAATCAATGTTCCCTCCATACATCGATAGCCAATCCATGCCTAGTATCACATCCAGTCCTTGTGACTCCAGAATTATTAGGTCTGAGGGGAAAACATGCCTACCTATGGTCAATGGTATCTGAAAACATCCTTGGCTTGCCATATACTCCGCTCCTGGCGAGCTTACTAACATAGGTGTCTTAAGAACTTTGGTGGGCAACTTATACTTATCCACAAACCCCCTCGAAATGTATGAACGTGATGCACTAGTATCGAAAAGAATGATTGCAGTAATTGACTTAACCAAGAACTTACCTATAACTGTATCTGGCTGCTCTTCAACCTCCTCCACGCTAACATGGTTCACCTGTCCCCTGTTGAAAGGGTTGGTCTTCTTCCCAGAGCTTTCATTTCTGTTGTCATTCTTCAACTCAAAACAATCATTGGCATAGTGCTCAGTCTTCCCGCACTTGTAACAGGTGACATGACTCAGATCCTTTTTAGCGGGTGTTGCTGGGTTGGAACGATTCTGGTTGCTGGTTGCTCCATTCCCATTTCCATTCTTGGGGCCACTGTCATTATGCGAACTTCCTCCATTGTGGGTGTGGCCTCCATGGTTATGGGTATATCCTCCCGAGTTCGGGGTAAAACGAGGCTTCCACGACGCTCTAGAATTATACTTCCCTTGTCCATATTTTCTTTTGCGGCTCTCTATCGGTTGCTGCTTCCCTTCAATCATAAGAGCCCTGTCTACCAAATCCTGGTAGTTATTGAATGTTGCCACCATCAACTGCATGCTCAGCTCGTCATTCAACCCTTCCATAAACTTCTCCTGCTTTGCGGCATCTATGGCCACATCATCTAGGGTATAGCGAGCTAACTTACTAAAATCATCCACGTACTGTCCTACAGTACGGTTTCCCTGGGGTAAGTTGCAAAACTCACGCTTCTTCACGCTCATAACTCCAGGTGAGACATGTGCAGTGCGGAATGCTTGCTGAAATTGATCCCAAGTAATATTGGCTATGGGGAACGTGGTTGTGTAATTCTCCCACCATGAGGCTGTGGGTCCACCCAGTTGGTGTGCGGCAAAGCGCACCTTCTCAGCATCTATGCAACCTGCGGTGGTCAACTCCCTTCCAATCCCGCGTAGCCAGTCATCAGCAACAATCGGCTCGGTGCTACTAGAAAACACCGGCGGATTCAACCTCAGAAAACGGGCTAAGTTGTCAACTAGAGGTGGTGGCAGCGGGTTGTTGTTGTTGTTGTTGTTGTTGTTATTGTTGTTGTTGTTGTTGTTGTTTTTGTTGTTGTTGTTGTTGCCTTGGTTCTGAACTAGTAGCTGCATCAAAGCATTCTGTTGTTGGATCAACTGAGTGAGCTCTGGTGGAAAGACAAATCCAGGGTCACGTCTCGGAGGCATCTAATGGGTTTAGATGGAAGAGATTAGAATAAAATGAGGTCTAAAGAGAAAGCACTACCCATATGCACATGATACAAACACATTCATATCACTCCACTCAATTCAAACAAGGGCATACAAACGATCTAACTACCGTTACAAAGTGCTCGAACTACTGCTATATACACGAGGAAATACTACTGATAATATGGTGGTCATCTAGAAATTTTGATCAGTGGAAGACTCCATGATATCTGCTCCAGCTTCATCCTCGTAATCATCATCACTACTATCGAGGTCGGAGTCGGTGTCGTCAATGATGATGTAGTCCTCGGGATGGTCGTCATCTCCTCCTGGCATGGGGTCTCCCATGAATACTCCTAGCTTCTTCTTCAGGTCTTCATTCTTCTCTAGTAGCACTGCGATTTCCTCCTCATAACCATCGCGTGTAGACTTGAGTTCCTCTTCAAGCTCCACGTTCTTGGTCATCACCTTCTTCAGACCTATCATGCTAGCACATATTTGGTTCTCCTGGCAGCGAATGTGCTGATTTAACTCCTGGATAAAGGCTACAAGGACTTGTCCCTCCTGGTGCTGATCATCTCCCATTGCTCATCTCGGCGCCCACATATCTGGTAGATGGTGTCCTTAAGATCCTTGTGGTATACTTCGCCGATGCATCCCATGGCGATGTGGGCTACCATGCTCTTTCCTAGACTCCAGGTTAGTGCATCAAAGGAAAACTCTATGGACTCAGTAACTGGCATGAATGTCCTTCCTGGAACGTCAACTCGAATGATCGAACGCTCCTCTTCTGGTAAAGTGGCGGTGTAGGTCTCGGTGAAGCTTGGTATTCCAATGTTCAGGTACCTAGTGACTTCCTTCAAGTGTCGTCCAAAAGGGGTGTCTTCATCTGGTTGAGCAAACTTGTTCCTTGGGTCCGCCATCTATAGAGTGGAAAATGGAGAGAAGTTAGAAATGCGTAGAGAAGAGTGACCTATGGCTTGTCTTAGTGGTCGTGTCCTACAGTCAGCGTGTGCTCTGATACCATCTTGTAGTGATCCGACCTCAAACGGTCAAATCTGTGTGCATAAGTGTCATCCCTAGATCGGTAATGCTGACACACATAGTACTTGAAGAATTTATAACAGAGTGCAATCACACACTTGTTACATCGAATGTCTCAAAAGAGAACTTATTACAATAATATGGCTTAAGGTCGTCTAAACAAGATAACTGCGGAAGCATCAAAGGTAAATGACTCCATCAACTCCAACGGCATAGCTGAGTGCACGACAACGACCTAGCACACCTTACTCTTCGTCTGAAAAGTCTGCAACATAATACGTTGCAGCTCGAAACGGGTCAGCACATGGAATATGCTGGAAAAATAACACTGTAAAGCAATGAACAAGGTAAATGCTAACACTACATGCATATATGGCTGGTGGAGGCTCTAAGGTTAATGTTTTGCGAAAAGCCAGTTTTTCCCTACAACAAAGGAATAAATTTTATTTAACTACAAAGTTGGTTGATAAACATTGAGAATGGAAACCCCATCTCAATCCCAATTAAATAGCAATTAACAACCCAACAAAATTAAATAAGAGTGTTGAGATCACATCAATAATTCAAGAACCAGATACTCAAGATGTCCATAACCGGGGACATGGCTAACCTTGATTAGTTTGTACACTCTGCAGAGGTTTGCACACTTTTCCCCACAAGACTCGATCTGCTCCCTTGTATTTCTCGCACTGCATGATGTTTGAGAAACGGATGACCGAGACATAGTTTTTCCGAAGAGGTCCCCTTAACCGATAGATAGGCTGGTACACCTACAATCCCCTACATCTGCTAGACCATCATGGAAACGATTCCCACAACTTACTCAACTATGCCAGAGCCCATAATGGCTTGTGGATGCACACAGAAGTTTCTAGCATGAATGATCTTATGATCCCTTTGAGCCTGGGTGGGGAACCATAGGATGATCACAGGGATTCCCTGGGATCTCCTTGGACAACATTGGATTCCCCAGGTGCCCGCAAACAATTCACCCAGATGTGTGTTAAAGTAGCGACCTTAGATAAACCCTTAGTTCATAATAATTCTCACAACTGTCATGAATCTCTCAAACCAAACCACGTCTACGAGCATAACATAGTAGTATAAGCATAACGTAGTAACTCCTAGGGTTTAAATAAAGGACAATAGGTTCTACCTCATCAACTACTTCCCAATACCCACACGTTATCAAATCCTAACCATGCAGTGTTTGAGGATTGATACTAATGCATAAAAACTGGGTAATAAAGGGATATGATCAAAGTGTTACTTGCCTTGCTAATGATCTGCAAACCCTGGAGACTCGTAGTAGCACGCTTCGGACTCCGGAAATTCTATCGCAAGCAAACAATAGCACACATAAGCACTCAAGCATAGATGCAAGGTAAAACTCAGATGAGAAAGTCCAAACTCAAAGTTCAACTGAACTGCTTCGATTTGCAAAAAGAATCAATCAAATTGGAGCTACGAAACTCAAACTACGATCAAAAGAAGCTCGAATTCAAATCTGCTTGAAACCAAATTTTATATTTTCAAAATCTTGTTCGGATTGGTTAACTAGAAAGAGGGGTTCGAGACGAAGATTTTGGCGTTGGTTTCACTGCATTTGGACGAACGGTTAAAAAGTTACGAGGGATTTAAGATCAGGGGCTAATCTGTGATAAAAATAATTGCGGATAGGTCTCTGGGCAAAAATCAAATAAAAAGAAAAGACTAACGAACAAACGTTCATTATCAGAGACGAACGAACGAACGCATTCGCGAACAAATGCATTTAGGCAAACATTCGCTAAATAGTGGAACCGATAAAAAAACCGATCTAACCGATCCAAAAGAAAATTCAAAAGAAAAACGAGCGACGGCTACAGTTTTTACCGGTTCTTCAAACAAGACCAGCGGCGGCGCGGCGACGAGATCCGGCAGGCGGGGTTGCGGCGGCGGGGTCGGCGGGGTGGGGCGATAGCGCGGAGGCGGCGGCGGCGGTGGAGGCGGCGGTGGTGAGGGAAGAGGGGCTAGGGGGTCCAGCTTTTAAAGCCTCCGGGGGGGCGACTTGGGCAAGGGGCGGCAGCGAGAGGAGTCCGGCTCGGACTCCTGTTGGAGTTCGCCGGCGGCATGGCGGCGCGAGCGGGCCGGCCTGCTTGGCTGGGCCTCCGGCCTAGTCGGGCGGGAACTCTTTTTTTTCAATAAATTCCGCCGAAAACAAAAAAATCATAATAAAATATAAAAAATTCTAAAAATGCCAAAAAAAATTCACCATCTAAATAAAATATTTAGAACAAGGTGAACATTTTTCTAGCCTAAAATGCAATTTCTGAAAAATGCATAATTTTCTAATTAAAATAAAATAACAATAAAATTCCAAATAAAATATTTATTTGATTTTAACATTTTTCCTCCAATATTCCCCTCTTATTTTGGAGAAGTCATTTTATCTCCTCTCATTTATTTTAATATTGGAAATATTTTGGAGAGAAAATTATTAAAATCAAAATGATCCTCTTTTCAAATTTGAGAAAATTCAAATATGAATATAAATGAAATCCCCAACTCTCTCCGTGGGTCCTTGAGTTGCTTAGGATTTCTAGGATCACGAACAAAAAGCAAGTAAAATATGATATGCATATGATGACCTATGTATAACATCCAAATTGAAAATTTGGGATATTACAATAAGCCTCCTTATATCTTCCTCAAAACAGCCACCATACCTACCTATTATGACATTTCCATAGCCATTCTGAGATATATTGCCATGCAACATTCCATCGTTTCGTTCATTATGACATGCTTCATCATATTCATATTGCCTTGCATGATCATGTAGTTGATATCGTATTTGTGGCAAAGCCACCGATCATATTTTTTTATACATATCACTCTTGAATCATTGCACATCCCGGTACACCGCCGGAGGCATTCATATAGAGTCATATTTTGTTCTAGTATCGAGTTGTAATTTTTTAGTTGTAAATAAATATAAGTGTGATGATCATCATTATTAGAGCATTGTCCCGTGTGAGGAAATAAAAAAAAGGAGAAAGGCAAAAAAAGAGAGAAGGCCCAAAAAATGAGAGAAAAAGAGAGAAGGGGTGATGCTACTATCCTTTTACCACACTTGTGCTTCAAAGTAGCACCATGGTCTTCATGATGGAGAGTCTCTTATTCTGTCACTTACATATACTAGTGGGAATTTTCATTATAGAACTTGGCTTGTATATTCCAACAATGGGCTTCCTCAAATGCCCTAGGTCTTCGTGAGGAAGCAAGTTGGATGCACACCCACTTAGTTTATTTTGTTGAGCTTTCATACATTTATAGCTCTAGTGCATCCGTTGCATGGCAATCCCTACTCCTCGCATTGACATCAATTGAAGGGCATCTCCATAGCCCGTTGATTAGCCGCATCAATGTGAGAATTTCTCCTTTTTTGTCTTCTCCACACAACCTCCATCATCATATTCTATTCCACTCATAGTGCTATGTCCATGGCTCGCACTCATGTATTTGCGTGAAAGTTGAAAAAGTTTGAGAATACTAAAGTATGAAACAATTGCTTGGCTTGTCATCGGGGTTGTGCATGATGGGAGCATTTTGTGTGACAAAAATGAAGCATGGACAAACTATATGATTTTGTAGGGATGAGCTTTCTTTGGCTATGTTATTTTGAGAAGACCTAATTTCTTGGTTAGTATGCTTGAAGTATAATTGTTTTTATATCAATATTAAACTTTTGTCTTGAATCTTTTGGTCCTGAATATTCATGCCACAATAAAGAAAATTACATTGAAAATTATGTTAGGTAGCATTCCACATCAAAAATTCTGTTTTTATCATTTACCTACTCAAGGACGAGCAGGAATTAAGCTCAGGGATGCTTGATACATCTCCAATGTATCTATAATTTTTGATTGTTCCATGCTATTATATTATCCATCTAGGATGTTTTATATGCATTTATATGCTATTTTATATTATTTTTGGGACTAACCTATTAACCTAGAGCCTAGTGCCAGTTTCTATTTTTTTCCTTGTTTTTGAGTTTTATAGAAAAGGAATACCAAACGGAGTCCAATGGACATGCCAATTTTTGACAATTTTTTATGGACCAAAAGAAGCCCCTGGAGTAAAAGAGTTGGGCCAAAAGAGTCTCGGGTCGTCCACGAGGGCGGGGGGCGCGCCCTACCCCCCGGGCGCGCAGCCCTATCTCATGGACGACTCGGGGAACCCCCTGACTTGTTCCCGACGCCAAAAATTTCTATAAATACAAAACCTCTAGAAAATAACCTAGATCGGGAGTTCCACCGCCGCAAGCCTCCGTAGCCACCGAAAACTAATCTAGACCCATTCCGGCACCCTGTCAGAGGGGGGAATCCCTCTCCGGTGGCCATCTTCATCATCCCGGCACTCTTCATGATGAGGAGGGAGTAGTTCACCCTCGGGGCTGAGGGTATGTACCAGTAGCTTTGTTTTTGATCTCTCTCTCTCTCCTGTTCTTGATTTGACATGATCTTGATGTATCGCGAGCTTTGCTATTATAGTTGTATCTTATGATGTTTCTCCCCCTCTACTCTGTTGTAATGGATTGAGTTTTCCCTTTGAAGTTATCTTATCGGATTGAGTCTTTAAGGATTTGAGGACACTTGATGTATATCTTGCATGTGCTTATCTGTGGTGACAATGGGATATTCACGTGATCCACTTGATGTATGTTTTGGTGATCAACTTGCGAGTTTTGTGACCTTGTGAACTTATGCATAGGGGTTGGCACACGTTTTCGTCTTGACTCTTCGGTAGAAACTTTGGGCACTCTTTGAAGTTCCTTGTGTTGGTTGAATAGATGAATCTGAGATTGTGTGATGCATATCATGTAATCATAACCACGGATACTTGAGGTGACATTGGAGTATCTAGGTGACATTAGGGTTTTTGTTGATTTGTGTCTTAAGGTGTTATTCCAGTACGAACTCTAGGATAGATCGAATGGAAAGATTAGCTTCGTGTTATTTTACTACAGACTCTTGAATAGATCGATCAGAAAGGATAACTTTGAGGTGGTTTCATACCCTACAGTAATCTCTTCGTTTGTTCTCCGCTATTAGTGACTTTGGAGTGACTCTGTGTTGCATGTTCAGGGATAGTTATATGATCCAATTATGTTATTATTGTTGAGAGAACTTGCACTAGTGAAAGTATGAACCCTAGGCCTTGTTTCAACGCATTGCAATACCATTTATGCTCATTTTTATCATTATTTACCTTGCTGTTTTTATATTTTCAGATTACAAAAACCTATATCTACCATCCATATTGCACTTGTATCACCATCTTTTCGCCGAACTAGTGCACCTATACAATTTACCATTGTATTGGGTGTGTTGGGGACACAAGAGACTCTTTGTTATTTGGTTGTAGGGTTGTTTGAGAGAGACCATCTTCATCCTACGCCTCCCACGGATTGATAAAGCTTATGTGATCCAGTTGAGGGAAATTTGCTACTATCCTACAAACCTCTGCACTTGGAGGCCCAACAATGTCTACAAGAAGAAGGTTGTGTAGTAGACATCAACTGATAACTGAAAAATGCTTAAAGGCTCTCCCAACCAGGCAAGCAAATCCTCCTGATTGTGAGTTAACGTTGTGATCTTCAGAATGGCATCGGAATCGAGGGGAAAGTTGTTTTTGACCAACACACTATCCCAATTCATATGCACATTCAACAATTCTAAGGCCCCATTTCAAGCAATAACACCCCTTTCTAGAAATAATTTTGGGAGAAGGTTTTCCTGAGACCCATCTATAATGTGGACTTGAGTTCCAAAAGCCATTTCTTCAACAATCAGGACCATGAGTAGTGCATTGCCATGATGGAGAGGGATTATCTGAGAAAATGTATCTTCCATCCTACCAATAGGATAGTCCTTTGCACGTAGTACACGGGCACACAAGCTATCCATAGTTAGCAATATCCAAACTCATTGTGCAAGCAACGCTAGATTTAAATAATCTAAAGTCACAAAAACCAATACCCCCATGCACTTTGGTGTAATAACTAAGGATTCCATGCAAAATTTTGGTTTGGGATGTGGGAGAGATGATGAAGTGGGTTTTTTAATAATGTGGTATTCTGATGGGCTCTTTCTAGGGTATAATTATGTGTTATCTGCAAATTAATCCACACATATGTAGATAAGTTTTTTGCATTGGTGACCACATGTATTATACTGGTGCTACAATGTCACATGTTGGCATTCATTTTTTTTGGTCAGGTGATAAGAGGGTGCGCGAGACTAATGTATTTTTATAAGCTGGTTATTGCTGATTGATTTGAGAAATCATTGACTAGTAAATCGTGAACCAAATTCAAAATTAAACACCTCACTCATGAGAAAGCTCCTTGAGAATTGTAAACTCAATCCAAAACCCATGTCCTAATTGAATAAGAGGTCTCCAATCCTAGGGAGAATAGTGATATAGTAGTTGTCATCCTAACTTCTCCAATGGACCTTCCTCTTGCATTCGCCGACCCCCACCAATAATTTCTACTCATCCGATTTAGGTCATCACATAAAACTAAATGAAGTTTGAAAACATTCATTCAATGTTGGGGATATTGCTTATGGGGACTTATTGGTCGACCCAAGATAAGGGTAACCGGCTTATCAACATATCGCCCGATTTATCTTATCGGTCAGACACCGGTAAGTGATAAATCGGCCGGTTTTATCAAAATATCGAAACGGTGGACTCATTATGTACGTGGGTATAAACTGCACAATTGTCTTTGCCACCTTGTGAAGGTAGCCCAATAAAAACAGTATTTTGGTTAGCTTCACATGCATATTCTGGAAATTCCCCTTTGACATATGACCATATGGGGGTGGGGAGACCTAAATTTGTTTCCTCGGAATTTACATTATCAACCTCGAGCACATTACGATCATCCATCTTCTGTAGAATGGGATGTTTTTAACTAAATAGAATTGAGCACTTAGTTGATTTATTAGTCGACCCATTGTAGAAGGATAAGTGTTCAACCATTTTTTCACATGGTGAGCCTGAATTTGATTGGCTTCAAAAAAAGTATTATCTGCATACAATAGATGGGAAATCTCCGAGGTTCTTTGACAAATTTTTATAGGAGCATTAGTTCCACTTCCACTTGAAACAACACAATCAAGTAAAGCAGATAAACCATCGGCCACAGACATAAACATAAAGGGATAGTAGATCACCTTGACATATCCCAGCGGTGCAAACAAATCCAAGATTGTTCCATTTAATTTTATGGAATATCTGCTAGTGGTGACACATGTCATAATCCACTCAAACCATCTGGGATTGAAACCAATCTTTTGCCTCTGCCTAAGGTAGTTTTAGTCCACTCTATTATAAGCTTTTCACAAATCTAGCTTATAGACATAATAACTCTTTATGGGGTCCTTCTCTTGCTTTATGTGATGGATACACTCGAACGCCATTAGCGCTTTATCAGTGATAATCCTTTCCAGAATAAAATCACTTTGAGTGGGCCTGATACGTCTCCAACGTATCTATAATTTCTGATTGTTCCATGCTATTATATTATCAATCTTGGATGTTTTATAATCATTTTATATCATTTTTTGGTACTAACCTATTGACATAGTGCCAAGTGCTAGTTGCTATTTTTTGCATATTTTTTACATCGCAGAAAATCAATACCAAACGGAGTCCAAATGCAACAAAACTTCACGAAGATTTTCTATGGACCAGAAGACACCAAATGGACCAAGGCTGCGCCTGGGGGTGTTTCGAGGGGACCACAACCCACTAGGGTGTGCTTGGAGGCCCAGGCGCGCCCTGGTGGGTTCTGCCCACCTTGGGTGTCCCTCGGACCGCCTCTTTGTTCTATAACTACCTCAATATTCCAGAAACCCTAGGGGAGTCGATGAAAATCAATTCCAGCCGCCGCAGGGTCCAGAACAACCAGATCCAATCTAGACACAATCACGGAGGGGTTCACCACTTCCATTGGTGCCTCTCCGATGATGCGTGAGTAGTTCTTTGTAGACCTTCGGGTATGTAGTTAGTAGCTAGATCGCTTCCTCTCTCTTGCTTTATTCTCAATACAATGGTCTCTTGGAGATCCATATGATGTAACTCTTTTTGTGGTGTGTTTGTTGGGATCGGATGAACTTTGAGTTTATGACCAGATCTATCTTTTTATATCCATGAAAGTTATTTCAGTTTCTTTGATCTCTTATATGCATGATTGCTTCTAGCCTCGTATTTCTTCTCCGATATTTGGGGTTTGTTTGGCCAACTTGATCTATTTATGTTGCAATGGGAAGAGGTGCTTTGTAATGGGATCTATATTACGGTACTTGATTCCAGTGATAGAAAGGGAACCAACACGTATGTATCGTTGCTACTAAGGATAAAATGATGGGGTCTATCTCTACATAGATAGATCTTGTCTACATCATGTCATCGTTCTTATTGCATTACTCCGTTTCTCCATGAACTTAATAAACTAGATGCATGCTGGACAGCGGTCGATGTGTGGAGTAATAGTAGTAGATGCAAGAAGGAGTCGATCTACTAATCTTGGATGTGATGCCTATGTAATGATCATTGCCTGGATATCGTCATGATTATTCGAAGTTCTATCAATTGCCCAACAGTTTGTTTACCCACCGTTTGCTATTTTTCTCGAGAGAAGCCACTAGTGAAACCTACGGCCCCCGGGTCTCTTTCTCATATTATTTGCCTTTGCGATCTATTTTATTTGCCTTTTATTTTCAGATCTACTAAACCAAAAATACAAAAATACCTTGCTGCAATTTATTTTATTTGGCGTTCGATCTATCAATATTACAACTATCTCACGTCTGCTTGCCAATTTTTGGCGCCGTTACCCGAAAGGGATTTACAACCCCTTTAATTTAATACGCGGGGTTGCGAGTATTTGTTATTTGTGTGCAGTTGTTGTTTACGTTGTGTTGCTTGGTTCTCCTACTAGTTCGATAACCTTGGTTTCATATCTGAGGGAAATACCTACCGCCGCTGTGCTGCATCATCCCTTCCTCTTTGGGGAAATACCGACATAGCTTCAGGCGACATCAAAAGGAATTTCTGGCGCCATTGCCAGGGAGGATCTTCAACATATACCAGGTTCCTAATCAAAAATCTCATCTCCTCGCCATTTACATTATTTGCCATTTTCCTCTTTTTTTCTCTTCCCCACTTCACAAGAATTTGCCGTTTTATTCGTCCTCTTTTTCATTCGTCGTTTCTCATCAGATCTGTTTTTGTGTGCAATCTTGTTTGGTACCTTTGCTTATGTTACCACGTGCCTTCTATTTGCTTGCATCTGCGCTTGCTAAAAATCTATTGATATGGATCCTCATCCACTTGCTAATCTTTTCGAAAGATCTGATTATGTTGAACCAATTGCTAGTGAGTTGAGTGCACTTGATTATCTTTATGAAATTTTTCTTGGGATTCGTGAATCTGAAAATTGTGATGAAGAAATTTAGGAAGTGATTCATGATAGCTCCTTGAATGAAAAGCATGATCGCAATGATTTTACTATAAATTCTATTAATGCCAATTGTGCTAATAATATGCAAAACCCCAAGCTTGGGGATGCTAATTTTGATATGCCCACTACTTATTGCAATGATCATGATTGGGGTGATTCTGATTATGATCTTGAAAATTTATTTAAGCCTCATGATGAACGTTTTTGCAATAATATTGAAAGTGGGTTTGGAAGAGTGTCAACTCTAGGTAATAACGATCCCACTACTTTGGAGTATGGTCAATCTTATGAAATTTTTGATAAAAGTGGGCTTGGAGAGGTCATGACTTCATTTGATAATCCCACTATTTTGGAAGAGTGTCTACTTAGCATGCATGTGGATCATGAAGGGAATATTTTATGTGATAGTTATATTGTTGAATTTGAATATGATACCACATGTAACTATTATGAGAAAGGGAAATATAGTTGTAGAAATTTGCATGTTATTGAATTTCCTCTTGTTATGTTGAGATTGTCAATGTTTTATTTCTTTCCTTTGCATATGTTAGATATTTCTTGTCTTGATAATTCGTTTGCTTATAAAATTCCTATGTATAGGAAGTATGTTAGACTTAAATGTGTTTGGCACATGTTTCATGATGCTCTCTCTTTGTGCTTCAACTATTATCTTTCGTGTGAGCATCATTGAAATTTTATGCCTAGCTAGGGGCATAAAAACGATAGCACTTGTTGGGAGGCAACCCAATGAATAAAATTTATTTTTGCTTTTTGCTTTCTGTTCTTGAGTGTTAGCACAATTATGCTACTGTTATGATTGTGTTTATTGTTTTTTAGTTAGTGTTTGTGCCAAGTAAAGCCTTTATGATCTTCTTGGGTGATAGTTGTTTGGTCTTGCTGAAAAAACAGAAACTTGTGCACCCACGAAAATAATTTTCATTTTTAACCAGAGAGCGACAAAATACCAATTCCTTTTGCAGTAGATTAATATACAAATTTCCCAGGTCGTCCAAAGGTTTCAGAGTTTTTGGAGTTACAGAAGTATCTGAATTACCCAGATTGCTACAGGCTGTTCTGGTTTTGACAGATTCTGTTTTCTTTGCGTTGTGTGCTTATTTTCATGGCTCTATGGTTTTGTTTGATGAGTTTTTGCCATAGAAAAGTTGGAATATAGTAGATATAATGCAAGAAAAAAAATATACAAATTGGTTAACTCAAATACTTATAGTAGTGATTTGCTTTTTTCTTATACTAACCAATCTCACGAAGGCTTTTGTTGAGTTTTGTGTGATTGAAGTTTTCAAGTTTTGGGTTATCTTACGATGGATGAAGGAATAAGGAGTAAGAAGAGCTTAAGCTTGGGGATGCCCTGGCATCCCAAGCTATTATCCAAAAGAGAGCAAGCAACTAAGCTTGGGGAGAGAGCAAGCAACTAAGCTATGCTTGGGGATGCCCCCGACTGGCATCCCCTCTTTCTTCTAACGATCATTGGTAACTCGAAGCTATATTTTTATTCGTCACATACTATGAGTTTGGCTTGGAGCGTCTTGTATGATATGTGTCTTTGCTTATTTTATTTTGTGTTTTAATTCTTGATTCCTTGCTGGACACACCTATTTGAGCGAGCCAAAATTATGTCATGACTTGTTAGAATTGCTCTCTATGCTTCACGTAAATTTTATGAGCTATGGACTTGCTCTAGTGCTTCACTTATATCTTTTTGAGCATGGTGTGCTTTAATATTTTTGAAGAAATGCTCTCTTGCTTCACTTAGATTTATTTGAGAGTTAGTAGTTTTTTTAAGAAATTCTCTCTTGCTTCACTTAAATTAATTTGAGAGAAAGAAAAATTATGTTCATGATCTTCACTTATATTTGTTTGAGTTTATCAAAAGCAACACATGAAAATTAGTCCCAAAGTGATAGATATCCAAGACAGATATAATTAAAACTTTCATGAAGATCACAGGACAAAATAAACTTGATTATTAGTAATAGTTTTGAGATATGATGATGTGATATGTGAGTCATCTTGATGAGTAATTATGCTTTAGTAAGAATATTGGTGTTAAGGTTTGTGATTCCCTATGCAAGCATGAAAGTCAATAATTATGAAATGAAATTATATCCTACTTGTGGTGCATTATTCGGTGTTAATTATGCTTAATGCTCGCTTATGAGATTATTTGTTTCTTGGTTGGTCGCTTCTCAATCTTTTGCTAGCCCTCATTTTGCACTAAGTATGATCACTACTTGTGCATCCAGAAACAATTAACCTATATGCGGTATTATTTTTCCGTTCTAAGCAAATTTGTACGTTCCATCTTTAATTTTCAAAATAAACTTCTCTTTTGTGTGTTCGTACCGCTCACAGAGCAGTGAGGGGTGGCTAATATTTTCCATGCTAGATGTGTTATTCTCACGGTGAGTGTTTATTCACTGGTCATTGCACAAGAGTAAGGCAAAGGTATTAGGGATGCCCAGTCCTGAAATGAAAAATGAATTTACTTTATGTTGTCAAATAATAAATTCCTTGGAAAGTGTTGGTATGGAAGGCACCCGTGGATACGGTTAGCCATGGAAAGTGAAAGGATGGTGGAAAAAGGAATAAACTTTATTTTCTGTTTGGGAACCGCCTATGATATATCTAGCATGGAAAGTGTTGGGAACTCTAAGTCATTTTCGTTGGCGGGAAGGACACACCTCCCAAAATGTTTTTATCTCTAAGCTTTTCGCTTTGAGCTCTGGCGCCTCTATAAATCCCTACTTCCCTCTACGAAGGGCCTTTCTTTTACTTTATGCAATTTTTATTTTTGAATTTGAGTCTCCATCTTCTCTTATAAAAGCACCAACTAGGAGGCACTATGATCGTACTTGAGCATTGGGTGTAGTTAATATGCGAGTGTGTTTCATGAATGGATCAATGATTGAGCATGATGGGCTAGGGATAGCTTATTTTAGCGTTGATAATTTGAAAGACATGGTTGCTTGTTGATATGCTTGAGTATTTAAGTTATCATGTCAAAACTAGACTATTGCTTTGAACAATATAAAAGTCCAAATGTCCATGCTATAAAGAAAAGAATATGATATGACATGTTAGGCATCATTGCACATCAAAAATTCTGTTTTTATCACTTACCTACTCGAGGACGAGTAGGAGTTAAGCTTGGGGATGCTGATACGTCTCCAACGTATCTATAATTTTTGATTGTTCCATGTTATTATATTATCAATCTTGTATGTTTTATAATCATTTTATAGTCATTTCATATCATTTTTTGGTACTAACCTATTGACATAGTGCCACGTGCCAGTTGCTGTTTTTTGCATGTTTTTTTACATCACAAAAAATCAATAACAAACGGAGTCTAAATGCAACGAAACTTTACGGAGATTTTTTATGGACCAGAAGACACCAAATGGGCCAAGGTTGCGCCTAGGGGGTGCTCTGAGGGGAGCACAACCCACCAAGGCGTGCCTGGAGGCCCAAGCGCGCCCTGGTGGGTTGTGCCCACCTCAGGTGCCCCCGGACCGCCTCTTTGCTCTATAAATACCCCAATATTCCAGAAACCCTAGGGGAGTCGATGAAAATCAGTTCCAGCCGCCGCAGAGTCCAGAACCGCCAGATCCAATCTAGACACCATCACGGAGGGGGTTCACCACTTCCATCGGTGCCTCTCCGATGATGCGTGAGTAGTTCTTTGTAGACCTTCGACTCCATAGCTAGTAGCTAGATTGCTTCCTCTCTCTCGTTTGATTCTCAATACAATGGTCTCTCGGAGATCCATATGATGTAACTATTTTTGTGGTGTATTTGTTGGGATCAGATGAACTTCAGATCTATCTTTTTATATCCATGAAAGTTATTTGAGTTTCTTTGATCTCTTATATGCATGATTACTTATAGCCTCGTATTTATACTTAGATATTTTGGTTTTGTTTCCAACTTGATGTATTTATCTTGCAATGGGAAGAGGTGCTTTGTAGTGGGTTCGATCTTACGGTGCTTGATCCCAGTGACAGAAAGGGAACCGACACATATGTATCATTGCTACTAAGGATAAAACGATGGGATCTATCTCTACATAGATAGATCTTGTCTACATCATGTCATCATTCTTATTGCATTAGTCCATTTCTCCATGAACTTAATACACTAGATGCATGCTGGATAGCGGTCGATGTGTGGAGTAATAGTAGTAGATGCAGGCAGGAGTCGGTCTACTAATCTTGGACGTGATGCCTATGTAATGATCATTGCCTGGATATCGTCATGATTATTTGAAGTTCTATCAATTGCCCAACAGTGATTTGTTTACCCACCGCTTGCTATTTTTCTCAAGAGAAGCCACTAGTGAAACCTACACCCCCCGGGTCTCTTTCTCACATTATTTGCCTTTGCGATCTATTTTATTTTCCTTTTATTTTTAGATCTACTAAACCAAAAATACAAAAATACGTTGCTGCAATTTAATTTATTTGGCGTTTGATCGATCAATATTACAACTATCTCATGTCCGTTTGCCAATTTCTGGCGCCGTTACTTGAAAGGGATTGACAACCCCTTTTACACGTCGGGTTGCAAGTATTTGTTATTTGTGTGCAGGTGTGCTACCTCTTGAGCACTGCGTTGGTTTTCCCTTGAAGAGGAAAGGGTGATGCAGGAAAGTAGCGTAAGTATTTCCCACAGTTTTTGAGAACCAAGGTATCAATCCAGTAGGAGGCCACACGCAAGTCCCTTGTACCTACACAAACAAATAAGAACCTTGCAACCAACGCAATAAAGGGGTTGTCAATCCCTTCACGGTCACTTACGAGAGTGAGATCTGATAGATATGATAAGATAATATTTTTGGTATTTTTATGATAAAGATAAAAAGTAAAGATTGCAAAAATAAACGGTGCAAGGAATAACTTGGTAACGAGAGATTAATATGATGGAGAATAGACCTGAGGGCCATAGGTTTCACTAGTGGCTTCTCTCAAGAGCATAAGTATTATAGTGGGTGAACAAATTACTGTCGAGCAATTGATAGAATTGAGCATAGTTATGAGAATATCTAGGTATGATCATGAATATAGGCATCACGTCCGTGACAAGTAGACCGACTCCTGCCTGCATCTACTACTATTACTCCACACATCGACCGCTATCCAGCATGCATCTAGAGTATTAAGTTCATAAGAATAGAGTAACGCATTAGGAAAGATGACATGATGTAGAGGGATAAACTCATGCAATATGATATAAACCCCATCTTTTTATCCTCGATGGCAATAATACAATACGCGTCGTTTCCCTTTCTATCACTGGGATCGAGCACCGCAAGATTGAACCGTAAGCTAAGCACTTCTCCCATTGCAAGAAAGATCAATCTAGTAGGCCAAACCAAACCGATAATTCGAAGAGACTTGCAAAGATAACCAATCATACATAAAAGAATTCAGAGAAGATTCAAATATTGTTCATAGATAAACTTGATCATATACCCACAATTCATCGGATCTCGACAAACACACCGCAAAAGAATATTACATCGAATTAGTTTTTGAGGGTAGAGTATTCAACCCAAATTTATTGATTCGACACAAGGGGAGCCAAAGAATATTCTCAAGTATTAGCAGCTGAGTTGTCAATTCAACCACACCTACAAACTTAATATCTGCAGCAAAGTATTTAGTAGCAAAGTAATACGATAGTAGTGGTAACGATAGCAAAAGGTAATGGTAACAAAAGTAATGTTTTTGGTATTTTGTAGTGATTGTAACAGTAGCAACGGAAAAGTAAATAAGCGAAGAACAATATATGAAAAGCTCGTAGGCAATGGATCGGTGATAGAGAATTATGCCGGATGTGGTTTATCATGTAACAATCATAACCTAGGGTGAGACAGAACTAGCTCCAATTCATCAATGTAATGTAGGCATGTATTCCGAATATAGTCATACGTGCTTATGGAAAAGAACTTGCATTACATATTTTGTCCTACCCTCCCGTGGAAGCGGGGTCCTAGTAGAAACTAAGGGATATTAAGGCCTCCTTTTAATAGAGTACCGGACCAAAGCATTAACACATAGTAAATACATGAACTCCTCAAACTACGATCATCACCGGGAGTGGTCCTGATTATTGTCACTTCGGGGTTGCCGGATCATAAGACATAGAAGGTGAATATAGACTTGCAAGATAGGATCTAGAACTCTCATATATTGATGAAAACATAATAGGTTCAGATCTGAAATCATGGCACTCGGGCCCTAGTGACAAGCATTAAGCATAGCAAAGTCATAGCAACATCAATCTCAGAACATAATGGATACTAGGGATCAAACCCTAACAAAACTAACTCGATTACATGATAAATCTCATCCAACCCATCACTGTCCAGCAAGCCTATGATGGAATTACTCATGCACGGCGGTGCGCATCATGAAATTGGTGATGGAGGAAGGTTGATGATGACGATGGCGACGGATTCCCCTCTACGGAGCCCCGAACGGACTCCAGATCAGCCCTCTCGAAAGGATTTAGGGCTTGGCGACGGCTCCGTATCGTAAAACGCGCTGAATCCTTCCTCTCTATTTTTTCTCCCCAAAATCAAATATATAGAGTTGGAGTTGAGATCGGAGGAGATCCAGGGGGCCCACGAGGTAGGGGGCGCGCCCAGGGGGGCAGGCGCGCCCCCACCCTCGTGGCTAGGGTGTGGGCCCCCTGGTCTTCATCTTTTGCAAGGATTTTTTATTATTTCCAAAAAGACGTTCCGTGAAGTTTCAGGTCATTCCGAGAACTTTTGTTTCTGCACATAAATAACACCATGGCAATTCTGCTGAAAACAGCGTCAGTCCGGGTTAGTTCCATTCAAATCATGCAAGTTAGAGTCCAAAACAAAGGCAAAAGTGTTTGGAAAAGTAGATACGACGGAGACGTATCATGCCCCCTCCGGTGGAGCGTTGGAAAAGGCCCCAAGATGGGATCTCACAGGTACAGAAGGTTGCGGCGGTGGAATTAGGTTTTCGTGGTGCTCCTGATGGTTTCGGGGTACGTTGGTATATATATAGGTGGAAGAAGTAGGTCGGTGGAGCCACGAGGGTCCCACAAGGGTGGAGGGCACGCCCCTGCCTCGTAGCCTCCTCGTTGATTGCTTGACGTCCACTCCAAGTCCTCTGGATCACGTTTCTTTAGAAAATCACGTTCCCTAAGGTTTCATTCTGTTTGGACTCCGTTTGATATTCCTTTTCTGTGAAACACTGAAATAGGCAAAAAAAACAGCAATTTGGGCTGGGCCTCCGGTTAATAAGTTAGTCCAAAAAATAATATAAAAGTGTATAATAAAGCCCATTAGCATCCAAAACAAATAATATAATAGCATGGAACAATAAAAAATTATAGATACTTGGAGACGTATCAAGCATCCCCAAGCTTAATTCCTGCTTGTCCTCGAGTAGGTAAATGATAAAAACAAAAATTTTGATGTGGAATGCTACTTAGCATATTCTTCAATGTATTTCTCTTTATTGTGGCATGAATGTTCAGATCCGAAAGATTCAAGATAAAAGTTTAATATTGACATAAAAATAATAATACTTCAAGCATACTAACAAAGAAATCATGTCTTCTCAAAATAACATGACCAAAGAAAGTTATCCCTACAAAATCATATAGTCTGGCTATGCTCTATCTTCATCACACAAAGTATTTAAATCATGCACAACCCCGATGACAAGCCAAGCAATTGTTTCATACTTTTCATGTTCTCAAACTTTTTCGATCTTCACGCATTATATGAGCGTGAGCCATGGACATAGCACTATAGGTGGAATAGAATGGTGGTTGTGGAGAAGTCAAAAAGGAGAAGATAGTCTCACATCAACTAGGTGTATCAACGGGCTATGGAGATGCCCATCAATAGATATCAATGTGAGTGAGTAGGGATTGCCATGCAACGGATGCACTAGAGCTATAAGTGTATGAAAGCTCAACAAAAGAAACTAAGTGGGTGTGCATCCAACTTGCTTGCTCACGAAGACCTAGCGCATTTTGAGGAATCCCATCATTGGAATATACAAGCCAAGTTCTACAATGTAAAATTCCCACTAGTATATGAAAGTGACAACATAGGAGACTCTCTATCATGAAGATCATGGTGCTACTTTGAAGCACAAGTGTGGAAAAAGGGTAGTAACATTGTCCCTTCTCTCTTTTTCTCTCATTTTTCATTTTTTCCTTTTTTTATTTGGGCCTTTTCTCTTTTTTGATCTCTTTTTTTCTTTTTTTCTTTTTAGTCCGGAGTCTCATCCCGACTTGTGGGGGAATCATTGTCTCCATCATCCTTTCCTCACTTGGGACAATGCTCTAATAATGATGATCATCACACTTTTATTACTTACAACTCAATACTTAGAACAAAATGTGACTCTATGTGAATGCCTCCGGCAGTGTACCGGGATTTGCAGTGACTCATGAGTGACATGCATGAAACAATTATGAATAGTGGCTTTGCCACAAATACGATATCAACTACATGATCATGCAAAGCAATATGACAATGATGAAGCATGTCATAATAAACGGAACGGTGGTAAGTTGCATGGCGATATATCTCGGAATGGCTATGGAAAGTCCATAATAGGTAGGTATGGTGGCTATTTTGAGGAAGTATATGTTGGGTTTAAGGTACCGGCGAAAGTTGCGCGATACTAGAGAGGCTAGCAACGGTGGAAGGGTGAGAGTGCGTATAATCCATGGACTCAACATTAGTCATAAAGAACTCACATACTTATTGCAAAAATCTATTACTTATCAAAACGAAGTACTAAGCGTATGCTCCTAGGGGCATAGATTGGTAGGAAAAGACCAACGCTCGTCCCCGACCGCCACACATAAGGAAGACAATCAATAAATAAATCATGCTCCGACCTCATCACATAACGGTTCATGCTACCTCTTGAGCACTGCGTTGGTTTTCCCTTGAAGAGGAAAGGGTGATGCAATAAAGCAGCGTAAGTATTTCCCTCAGTTTTTGAGAACCAAGGTATCAATCCAGTAGGAGGCCACGCACGAGTCCCTCGCACCTACACAAACAAATAAAATCCTCGCAACCAACACAATAAAGGGGTTGTCAATCCCTTCACGGTCACTTACGAAAGTGAGATCTGATAGATATGATAAGATAATATTTTTCGTATTTTTATGATAAAGAAGCAAAGTAAAGAAAGCAAAATAAACAGCAAAAGAAATAGCTTTGTTGACGGGAGATTAATATGATATTAAATAGACCCGGGGGCCATAGGTTTCACTAGTGGCTTCTCTCGAGAGCAAAAGTATTACGGTGGGTAAACAAATTACAGTTGAACAATTGACAGAATTGAGCATAGTTATGAGAATATCTAGGTATGATCATGTATATAGGCATCACGTCCGCGACAAGTAGACCGACTCCTGCCTGCATCTACTACTATTACTCCATACATCGACCGCTATCCAGCATGCATCTAGAGTATTAAGTTCAAAAGAACAGAGTAACGCTTTAAGTAAGATGACATGATGTAGAGGGATAAACTCATGCAATATGATATAAACCCCATCTTGTTATCCTCGGTGGCAACAATACAATACGTGCCTTGCTGCCCCTACTGTCACTGGGAAAGGACACCGCAAGACTGAACCCAAAGCTAAGCACTTCTCCCGTTGCAAGAAAGATCAATCTAGTAGGCCAAACCAAGCTGATAATTCGAAGAGACTTGCAAAGATAAACCAATCATACATAAAAGAATTCAGAGAAGATTCAAATATTGTTCATAGATAGACTTGCTCATAAACCCACAATTCATCGGCTCACGACAAACACACCGCAAAAGAAGATTACATCGAATAGATCTCCACGAGAGAGGGGGAGAACATTGTATTGAGATCCAAAAAGAGAGAAGAAGCCATCTAGCTAATAACTATGGACCCGAAGGTCTGAGGTAAACTACTCACACATCATCGGAGAGGCTATGGTGTTAATGTAGAAGCCCTCCGTGATCGATGCCCCCTCCGGCGGAGCTCCGGAAAAGGCCCCAAGATGGGATCTCACGGGTACAGAAGGTTGCGGCGGTGGAATTAGGTTTTTGGCTTCATATCTGGTAGTTTTGGGGTACGTAGGTATATATAGGATGAATAATTACATCGGTGGAGCAACATGGGCCCCATGAGGGTGGAGGGTGCGCCTACGGGGGGGGGGGGGGGGGGGGGGGGGGTAGGCGCGCCCCCTACCTCGTGCCTTCTTGGTTGCTTTGTTGACATAGCGTTCAAGTCCTCTGGATCACGTTCGTTCCAAAAATCACGTCCCCGAAGGTTTCATTCCGTTTGGACTCCGTTTGATATTCTTTTTCTGCGAAACTCTGAAATAAGCAAAAAACAGCAATTCTGGGCTGGGCCTCCGGTTAATAGGTTAGTCCCAAAAATAATATTAAAGTGTATAATAAAACCCAATAATGTTCAAAACAGAATATAATATAGCATGGAACAATCAAAAATTATAGATACTTGGAGACGTATCAAGCATCCCCAAGCTTAACTCATGCTCGTCCTTGAGTAGGTAAATGATAAAAACAGAATTTTTGATGTGGAATGCCACTTGGCATAATTTCAATGTAATTCTATTAATTGTGGTATGAATATTCAGATCCAAAAGATTGAAGACAAAAGTTTAATGTTGACATAAAAATAATAATAATTCAAGCATACTAACTAAGCAATTATGTCTTCTCAAAATAACATGGCCAAAGAAAGTTATCCCTACAAAATCATATAGTCTGGCTATGCTCTATCTTCACCACACAAAGTATTTAAATCATGCACAACCCCGATGACAAGCCAAGCAATTGTTTCATACTTTTGGTGTTCTCAAACTTTTTCAATCTTCACGCAATACATGAGCGTGAACCATGGATATATAACTATATGTGGAATAGAATGGTGGTTGTGGAGAAGACAAAAAGGAGAAGATAGTCTCACATCAACAAGGCGTATAAACGGGCCATGGAGATGCCCATTAATAGATATCAATGTGAGTGAGTAGGGATTGATATGCAACAGATGCACTAGAGTTATAAGTGTATCAAAGCTCAACAAAAGAATCTAAGTGGGTGTGCATCCAACTCGCTTGATCACGAAGACCTAGGGCATTTTGAGGAAGCCCATCATTGGAATATACAAGCCAAGTTCTATAATGAAAAATTCCCACTAGTATATGAAAGTGACAACATAGGAGACTCTCTATCATGAAGATCATGGTGCTACTTTGAAGCACAAGTGTGGTAAAAGGATAGTAGCATTGTCCATTTTCTCTTTTTCTCTCATTTTTGTTTTTTATTTGGGCCTTTCCTCTTTTTTATGGCCTCTTTTTTTAGTCCGGAGTCTCATCCCGACTTGTGGGGGAATCATAGTCTCCATCATCCTTTCCTCACTTGGGACAATGCTCTAAAAATGACGATCATCACACTTTTATTTACTTACAACTCAGCAATTACAACTCAATACTTAGAACAAAATATGACTTTATGTGAATGCCTCCGGCGGTGTACCAGGATATGCAATGAATCGAGAGTGACATGTATGAAAGAATTATGAACGGTGGCTTTGCCCATAAATACAATGTCAACTACATGATCATGCAAATAAATATGACAATGATGGAGCATGTCATAAAAATGGAACGGTGGTAAGTTGCATGGAAATATATCTCGGAATGGCTATGGAATGCCATGATAGGTAGGTATGGTGACTGTTTTGAGGAAGGTATATGGTGGGTGTATGATACCAGTGAAAAGTGCGTAGTATTAGAGAGGCTAGAAATGGTGGAAGGAAGAAAGTGTGTATGATCCATGGACTCTACATTAGTCATAAAGAACTCATATACTTATTGCAAAAATCTACAAGTTATCAAAGCAAAGTATTACGCGCATTCTCCTAGGGGAATAGATTGGTAGAAAAGACCAATGCTCGTCCCCGACCGCCACTCATAAGGAAGACATTCAATAAATAAATCATGCTCCGACTTCATCACATAACGGTTCACCATACGTGCCTGCTACGGGAATCACAAACTTTAACACAAGTATTTATCAAATTCAAAACTACTCAACTATCATGACTCTAATATCACGATCTCCATATCTCAAAACAATTATCTAGTATCAAACTTCTCATAGTATTCAACACACTCATAAGATTTTTTTTACTAATCTTGAATGCCTAACATAATTAAAGCAAATTACCATGCTGTTTTGTAGGACTCCCAAAATAATCTAAGTGAAGCATGAGAGAACAATAGTTTCTATAAAACAAATCCATCACCGTGCTCTAAAAGATATAAGTGAAGCACTAGAGCAAAAACTATATAACTCAAAAGGTATAAGTGAAGCACATAGAGTATTGTAACAATTTCCGAATCATGTGTGTCTCCCTCAAAAGGTGTGTACAGGAAGTATGATTGTGGAAAACTAACAAATAAAGACTCAAATAATACAAAACGCTTCAAGCAAAACACATATCATGTGGTGAATAAAAATATAGCTCCAAGTAAAGTTACCGATGGAAGTAGACGAAAGGAGGGGCTGCCTTCCGGGGCATCCCCAAGCTTTGGATTTTAGGTGTCCTTATATTATCTTGGGGTGCCATGGGTATCCCCAAGATTAGGCTCTTGACAATCCTTGTTTCATAATCCATCAAATCTTTTACCCAAAACTTGAAAACTTCACAACACAAAACTTAACAGAAAATCTCATGAGCTCCGTTAGCGAAAGAAAACAAAACACCACTTCAAGTACTGTAATGAACTCATTCTTTATTTATATTAGTGTTAAACCTACTGTATTACAACTTGTATATGGTTTATAAACTATTTTACTAGCCATAGATTCATCAAAATAAGCAAATAACACACGAAAAACAGAATCTGTCAAAAACAGAACAGTCTGTAGTAATCTGTAACTAACGCAAACTTCTGGAACCCCAAAAATTCTAAAATAAATTTATGGACGTGAGTAATTTATATATTAATCATATGAAAAAATAATTAACTAAATATCACTGTCCAAATAAAAATGGCAGCAGTTCTCGTGAGCGCTAAAGTTTCTGTTTTCTACAGCAAGATTAAAAAGACTTTCCTCAAGTCTTCCCAACGGTTCTACTTGGCACAAACACTAATTAAACACAAAAAACACAACCAAAACAGAGGCTAGGTAAATTATTTATTACTAAACAGGAGCAAAAATCAGGGAATAAAAATAAAATTGGGTTGCCTCCCAACAAGCTCAATCGTTTAACGCCCCTAGCTAGGCATAATGGCAATGATAGATCTAGGTATTGCCATCTTTGGTAGGCAATCCATAAGTGGCTCTCATAATAGGTTCATAATGTAATTTTATTTCCTTTCTAGGGAAGTGTTCCATGCCTTTCCTTAACGGAAATTGGAATCTAATATTCCCTTCCTTCATATCAATAATTGCACCCATCGTTCTAAGGAAAGGTCTACCAAGAATAATAGGACATGAAGGATTGCAATCTATATCAAGAACAATAAAATCTATGGGCACATAATTCCTATTTTCAACTATAAGAACATCATTAATTCTTCCCATAGGTTTCTTAATGGTGGAATCCGTAAGGTGCAAGTTTAAAGAGCAATCATCAAAATCACGAAAACCTAGCAAATCACACAAAGTCTTTGGAATCGTGGAAACACTAGCACCCAAATCACACAAAGCATAGCATTCATGATCTTTAATTTTAATTTTAATAGTAGGTTCCCACTAATCATAAATTTTTATAGGGATAGAAACTTCCAACTCAAGTTTTTCTTCATAAGATTGCATCAAAGCATCAACGATATGTTTAGTAAAAGCTTTATTTTGACTATAAACATGTGGAGAATTTAGCACGGATTGCAACAAGGAAATACAATCTATCAAAGAACAATTATCATAATTAAATTCCTTGAAATCCAAAATAGTGGGTTCATTTATATTTAAAGTTTTGACCTCTTCAATCCCACTTTTAACAATTTTTGCATCAAGATCTAAAGACTCCGAATTTTTGGAATGCCTTCTAGGTAAAGGTGGATCATATTCAGTCCCATCATTATCAAGATTCATATTGCAAAACAAAGATTTAATTGGGGACACATCAATAATTTTTAGATCTTCATCTCTGTTTTCCAAAAAAAATCCGGCTTAGCGGCCATCTTATTAACTAAGGTGGCCTGCTTATCCGAAACTTCAGCTATTAACTTCTCAAGATGAGCAATCTGAGATTTCAAACCATCAAATTATTTAGACAAATCATCGAGCTCTTTATTCATATAACCCATAAAGATTTTTTGTTCCTTAAGCTCGTTCCTAAAGAAATAATTATGCTCAAATTGTAAGACCATAAAACTCTTGACCTTGCATTCAATCTCTTCTAACCTTTTAAGGTGAAGATCACCAAATCTAGGTAGAGCCATCGTGACAAGCAAGCGATCCGACACACAAGCAACCAAGAAAGGGGCAAAAGAGGCAAATAGGAAAAGAGAAGGAGGACGGAGAGAGAGGGCGAATAAAGCGGCAAGGGTGAAGTGGGGGAGAGGAAATGAGAGGGAAATGGCAAATAATGTGATGCGGGAGATAAGGGTTTGTGATGGGTACTTGGTATGTTGACTTTTGGGTAGACTCCCCGGCAACGGCGCCAGAAATCCTTCTTGCTACCTCTTGAGCACTGAGTTGGTTTTCCCTTGAAGAGGAAAGGGTGATGCAGTAAAGCAGCGTAAGTATTTCCCTCAGTTTTTGAGAACCAAGGTATCAATCCAATAGGAGGCCACACACGAGTCCCTCGCACCTATACAAACAAATAAAATCCTCGCAACCAACGCAATAAAGGGGTTGTCAATCCCTTCATGGTCACTTACGAAAGTGAGATCTGATAGATAAGATAAGATAATATTTTTGGTATTTTTATGATAAAGATGCAAAGTAAAGAAAGCAAAAGAAATAGCAAAAGAAATAGCTTTGTTGATGGGATATTAATATGATAGAAAATAGACCCGGGGGCCATAGGTTTCACTAGTGGATTCTCTCGAGAGCATAAGTATTACGATGGGTAAACAAATTACTGTTGAGCAATTGACAGAAATGAGCATAGTTATGAGAATATCTAGGTATGATCATGTATATAGGCATCACGTCCGCGACAAGTAGACCGACTCCTTCCTGCATCTACTACTATTACTCCACACATCGACCGCTATCCATCATGCATCTAGAGTATTAAGTTCAAAAGAACAGAGTAATGATTTAAGTAAGATGACATGATGTAGAGGGATAAACTCATGCAATATGATATAAACCCCATCTTGTTATCCTCGATGGCAACAATACAATATGTGCGTTGCTGCCCCTACTGTCACTGGGAAAGGATTTTATTTGGCTCCGTATTTGGTTGTTTGGGGGTATGTAGGTATATATAGGAGGAAGAAGTACGTCGGTGGAGCAACGTGGGCCCCACGAGGGTGGAGGGCGCGCCTGGGGGGGGGGGGTAGGTGCGTCGCCTACCTCATGCCTTCCTGGTTTCTTTCTTGACCTAGGGTCCAAGTCCTCTGGATCACGTTCGTTCCAAAAATCACGTTCCCGAAGGTTTCATTCCATTTGGACTCCGTTTGATATTCTTTTTCTACGAAACTCGGAAATAGGCAAAAACAACAATTCTGGGTTGGGCCTCCGGTTAATAGGTTAGTCCCAAAAATAATATAAAAGTGTATAATAATGCCCAATAATGTCCAAAATAGAATATAATATAGCATGGAAGAATGAAAAATTATAGATATGTTGGAGACGTATCAGTTCAACATATGTGCATGCTATGGGAATCACAAACTTTAGAACAAGTACTTCTCAAATTCACAACTACTCAACTAGCATGACTCTAATATCACCATCTTCATATCTCAAAACAATTATCAAGTATCAAACATCTCTTAGTATTCAGTGCACTTTATAATTTTCATCTTGGATGCCTATCATATTAGGACTAATTTCACAATTAAAGCAAATAGCCATGCTGTTCAAGACTCTCAAAGTAATATAAGTGAAGCATGAGAGATCAATAATTTCTATAAAATATAACCACCACCGTGCTCTAAAAGATATAAGTGAAGCACTAGAGCAAAAACTATATAGCTCAAAAGATAATAAGTGAAGCACATAGAGTATTCTAACAAATTCGGAATCATGTGTGTCTCTCTCAAAAGGTGTGTACAACAAGGATGATTGTGGTAACTAAAAAGCAAAGACTCAAATCATACAAGACGCTCCAAGCAAAACACATATCATGTGGTGAATAAAAATATAGCTCTGAGTAAAGTTACCGATAGACGAAGACGAAACAGGGGATGCCTTCCGGGGCATCTCCAAGCTTAGGCTTTTGGTTGTCCTTGCATTTTACCTTGGGGTGCCTTGGTCATCCCCAAGATTAGGCTCTTGCCAATCCTTGTTCCATAATCCATCAAATATTTACCCAAAACTTGAAAACTTCACAACACAAAACTCAAATAGAACATCTCATAAGCTCCGTTAGTAAAAGAAAACAAACCACCACTTCAATGTACTGTAATGAACTCATTCTTTATTTATATTGGTGTTAAACATACTGTATTCCAACTTCTCTATGGTTTATAAACTCTTTTACTAGCCATAGATTCATCAAAATAAGCAAACAACACACGAAAAATAGAATCTGTCAAAAATAGAACAGTCTGTAGTAATCTGTAGGTTTAGACTACTTGTGGAACCCCCAAAATTCTAAAATAAATTGATGGACGTGAGGAATTTATATGTTAATCATCTTAAAAAAGAATTAACTAAATAGCACTCTCCAGTAAAAAATGGCAGCAAATCTTGTGAGCGCTAAAGTTTCTGTTTTTTACAGCAAGATCGCAAAGACTTTCCCCAAGTCTTCCCAAAGGTTCTATTTGGAACAAACACTAACTAAAAGCATAAAACCACATCTAAACAGAGGCTAGATGAATTATTTATTGAATAACAGCAAGGAAAAATATTGGGTTGTCTCCCAACAAGCGCTTTTCTGTAAAGCCTTTTAGCTAGGCATAAGATTTCAATGATGCTCACAAGAAAGATAAGAATTGAAGCACAAAGAGAGCATCATAAAACATGTGACAAACACATCTAAGTCTAACATACTCCCTATGCATAGGCATCTTAAATGCAAACAAATTATTAAGGAAAGCAAAAACTAGCATATGCAAGGAAGCGGAAAGAAACAATAGCAATCTCAACATAACGAGAGGTAATTTAGTAACATGAAAATTTCTACAACCATATTTTCCTCTCTTATAATAATTACATGTAGGATCATAAGAAAATTCAAAAATATAGCTATCACAAAACATACTCTTACCACAATCCACATGTATGCAAAGTTGACACTCTTCCAAAATAGTGGGATTAAAATTAACTAAAGTCATGACCTCTCCAAACCCACATTTATCAAGAAATTCACAAGATTTAACATTCTTCAAATATGTGGGATCTAAAGTCGACACTCTTCCAAACCCACTTTCAATATTATTACAGCCATTATTATCAATTTCATATTCATCATGGGGCTTAAATAAATTTTCACGATCATAAGAAGAATCACCCCAATCATGATCATTGCAACAAGTAGTAGACATAGCAAAACTAGCATCCCGAAGCTTAGGGTTTTGCATATTATGAGCACAATTGACATTAATAGAATTTATACTATCATCATTGCAATCATGCTTTTCATTCAAAGATCTATCGTGAATCACTTCATAAAGTACTTCATCGCAATTTTCAGATTGACGAATTTCAAGCAAAACTTCTAAAGATAATCTAGTGCACAAAGCTCACTAGAAATTGGTTCATCAAAATTGGATCTCTTAAAAAGATTAGAAAGCGGATGAGGATCCATAGATCTTAGGTTCTCAGTTTAGAAGTAAATAAACAACTATTCCAACCAAACGAGCAAACGAGCCAAGTAAGACATCAAACAAATGGAAAGACGAGCAGAAGAAGGGCAAATAAAACGGCAAGGGTGAAGTGGGGGAGAGGAAAACGAGAGGCAAATGGCAAATAATGTAATGTGAGGGATAAGAGTTTGTGATGGGTTCTTGGTATGTCTTGACTTGTGTGTAGACTCCCCGGCAACGGCGCCAGAAATACTTCTTGCTACCTCTTGATCACTACGTTGGTTTTCCCTTGAAGAGGAAAGGGCGATGCAGCAAAGTAGCATAAGTATTTCCCTCAGTTTTTGAGAACCAAGGTATCAATCCAGTAGGAGGCCACACGCAAGTCCCTCGTACCTACGCAAACAAATAAGAACCTCGCTACCAATGCGATAAAGGAGTTGTCAATCCCTTCATGGTCACTTACGAGAGTGAGATCTGATAGATATGATAAGATAATATTTTTGTTATTTTTATGATAAAGATAAAAAGTAAAGATTGCAAAAATAAACGGTGCAAGGAATAACTTGGTAACGAGAGATTAATATGGTGGAGAATAGACCCGGGGGCCATAGGTTTCACTTGTGGCTTCTCTCAAGAGCATAAGTATTACAGTGGGTGAACAAATTTGTGTCGAGCAATTGATAGAATTGAGCATAGTTATGAGAATATCTAGGTATGATCATGAATATAGGCATCACGTCCGTGAAAAGTAGACCAACTCCTGCCTGCATCTACTACTATTACTCCACACATCGACCGCTATCCAGCATGCATCTAGAGTATTAAGTTCATAAGAATAGAGTAACGCATTAGGCAAGATGACATGATGTAGAGGGATAAACTCATGCAATATGATATAAACCCCATCTTTTTATCCTCGATGGCAACAATACAATATGGATCATTTCCCTGTCTGTCACTGGGATCGAGCACCGCAAGATTGAACCCAAAGCTAAGCACTTCTCCCATTGCAAGAAAGATCAATCTAGTAGGCCAAACCAAACCGATAATTCGAAGAGACTTGCAAAGATAACCAATCATACATAAAAGAATTTAGAGAAGATTCAAATATTGTCCATAGATAAACTTGATCATAAACCCACAATTCATCGGATCTCGACAAACACACCGCAAAAGAAGATTACATCGAATAGATCTCCAAGAGAATCGAGGAGAACTTTGTATTGAGATACAAAGAGAGAGAAGAAGCCATCTCATAATAACTATGGACGTGAAGGTCTGAAGTAAACTACTCACACATCATCGGAGAGGCTATGGTGTTGATGTAGAAGCCCTCTGTGATCAATGCCCCCTCCAGCGGTGCGCCGGAAAAGGCCCCAAGATGATCTCACGGGTACAAAAGGTTGCGGTGGTGGAATTAGAGTTTTCGTGGTGCTCCTGGAGGGTTTCGGGGTACGTAGGTATATATAGGAGGAAGAAGTAGGTCGGTGGAGCCACGAGGGGCCCACGAGGGTGGAGGGTGCGCCCAGGGGGGTAGGCGTGCCCCCTGCCTCGTGGACTCCTTGTTGATTGCTTGACGTCCACTCCAAGTCCTCTGGATCATGTTTGTTCAGAAAATCATGTTCCTGAAGGTTTCATTCCGTTTGGACTCCATTTGATATTCCTTTTCTGCGAAACACTGAAATAGGCAAAAAACAACAATTTGGGCTGGGCCTCCGGTTAATAGGTTAGTCCCAAAAATAATATAAAAGTGTATAATAAAGCCCATTAACATCCAAAACAGATAATATAATAGCATGGAACAATCAAAAATTATAGATACATTGGAGACGTATCAAGGTGTTGTTTATGTTGTGTTGCTTGGTTCTCCTACTGGTTTGATAACCTTGGTTTCACATCTGAGGGAAATACCTACCGCGGTGTGCTCCATCATCCCTTCCTCTTTGGATAAATACCGATGTAGCTTCAAGCGACATCATCGCCGTGCCCGCAGCCGTCGGGTGGGTTTGCCCGCCCCGCGCGCCCCTGGGCGTGCGCCCGCTCAGGATAAGCCCCGCACCCGGCGCCCGTTAAGGCTCCCTATGGGTCAATGACCAGTGGGGACCCGCCCGTGATAATGTTATAAAAAAAGATAAAGAAAAACAATAATTAAATTAATTAATTAACTTAATTAATTCTGTTAGCAAACTAATTAAACCTAATTAACCTGCTAACTAATCTAATTAATCTGTTAGTTAGTTAGACAGACAATGATGAACGGGCCCCATGTGTCAGTTTGACCAGACAACGGTCAAAGTTGCCCGTTGATGTCATGCTGACATCATAAATGCTTTTGATTAAATCAATTTGTTAATTCTTGAAAATGATTAAATCTTTATAAATTAATATAAAATAATATGTAGTTCGGATGAAAATACTTTGTACATGAAAGTTGCTCAGAACGATGAGACAAATCCGAATACGCATTCTGTTCGTCCACCACGCATCCCTAGCATAGCGAACATGCAACAATCCACCTCCGGTTCATCTGTCTGAAAATGTCAAACACCAGGAATACTTTCCCGAATGTTTCCCCCCTTTGCCGATATCACCTACTACCGCGTTACGGCACACCTAGCACCGCTTGTCATGTCATGGATCGCCATGCATATGTTTGCATTATATTTATTGTTTCTTCTGCCTCTTCTCTCGTTAGACACCGAGACCAACGCCGCTGCTACCCAGTACGACTACGGTGTTGATGACCCCTCTTCTCGACTGAGCTTCCAGGTAAGCAAACCCCCCTTGGTCATCCCGACATCACCTATTCCTTCTCTCTACCGCTTGCATTGGAGTAGTGTAGCATGTTACTGCTTTCTGTTAATCCTATTCTGCTGCATAGCCTGTCTTTGCTACTACTGTTGTTACCTTTACCCGCAATCCTACATGCTTAGTATAGGTTGCTAGTTTATCATCAGTGGCCCTACATTCTTGTCCATCTGGCATGCTATACTATCGGGTCATGATCACCTGGGAGGTGATCACGGGTATATACTTACAAACATATTATATGATACATGTGGTGACTAAAGTCGGGTCATCTCGTAGGGTACCCACGAGTGATTCACGGATTGGGGGCTGAAAAGACAATTGTCCCGATGGCCCTCTGAGTGGATATTTGTGGCGGAGCGACAGGGCAGGTTGAGACCACCTAGGTGAGAGGTGGGCCTGGCCCCTGGTCGGCGTCCGCGGTTACATCAATTAACACGCTTAACGAGATTGGGTATTTGATCTGAGTCTGGCTACGAGCCTATATGCACTAATCACCACCCAGGAACAGTTATGGGTACTCGACGTCATGGTATCAGCCAAAGCCTTCTAGACGTCAGCGACGGAGAGGTGCGTGTCGGGTTGGACCGCATAACGCAACTTACTTTGTAATGGAGGTTGCTAGGTTTGTTCACTGGCCGCATTCGCAACGGGTGATGGGCCCAGACCCTACGCGCTTAAGATTTAGACCGGTGTGTTGACCTCTCTATTAGGCCTAGGTGGGGTTGTGATTTGTTGATCTTCCGAGGCCGGGCATGACCAGGAAAGTGTGTCCGGCCAGAGTGATCGAGCGTGTTGGGTAATGTGGTGCACCCCTGCAGGGAAGTTTATCTATTCAAATAGCAGTGTCCCTCGGTAAAAGGATGACCCAGAGTTGTACTATGACCTTATGACAACTAGAACCGGATACTTAATAAAACACGTCCAGACAAGTTCCAGAGACAACCCGGTGATCGCTCTCTCACAGGGCGATGAGGAGAGGATCGTCGTGTAGGATTATGCTATTATACGATGATACTTGGTGAACTTACCAGCTACTCTCTTCTATATGCTTCAAGATGGAGGCTTCTAGAAGCATAGTCTTCAATAGGACTATCTATCCACCCTTATTCCGGCATTCTACAGTTCAGTCCACAGATACTACCCATTTCATTGATACCATTGCATATGTAGTGTAGATCCTTGCTTGAGAGTACTTTGGATGAGTACTGACGGTTGCTTTGCTCCCTCTTTCCCCCCTTTCCATTCTTCTCGGTTGTCGCAATCAGATGTTGGAGCCCTGGAGCCAGACGCCACTGATGATGACTCCTACTACATCGGAGGTGCCTACTACTACGTACAGGCCGCCGCTGATGACCAGGAGTAGTTTAGGAGGATCCCGGACAGGAGGTCTGCGCCTCTTTCGATCTGTATCCCAGTTTGTGCTAGCCATCTTATGGCACCTTGTTTAACTTATGTCTGTACTCATATATTGTTGCTTCCGTTGACTCATCTATGATCGAGCACTTGTATTCGAGCCCTCGAGGCCCCTGGCTTGTATTATGATGCTTGTATGACTTATTTGTTTTTAGAGTTGTGTTTTGATATCTTCCTGTGAGTCCCTGATATTGATCGTACATGTTTGCGTGTATGATTAGTGTATGATTGAATCGGGGGCGTCACAAGTTGGGTAGCAGAGCCGACTGCCTGTAGGAATCCCCCTTCCACACTCCTTGGCCGAAGTCATATCTAGTCACTACAAAACTTTTACTAACATGGCTGTGTGTCCTATAGGCCCACGTCGCCATTTGGGTGGTACTAGGATCTTTTACTCCTCGTCTATACTCAGGGACTCTGATCTCTCTTCTACTCAGGTTAAACGGATTTACTAACTCTAACATTAGGATCCCATGGACACATTCACCCCAAAGTTGGATAAGCCGTAGTTATTCCTTAGAATAGTGTTTTGAATAACACCCACACTGTCATTTTACTCCTTTGAAACATCTTTGTTTTCAGATGGAACCAACGAGGCAAGTCGTGCGCCACACGATGGCCATTGGAGTCTCAGGATCACCTGTTGTGCTAGCTGAGATGATGACCTATCTAGGGTATCGTTGGCATCCCGAGTACATCTTGTACGAGCAGTACCAAGACATTAACCAGGAGCAGTACCATGCCATCTTCCACCTCTACTCTCGGGAGTATGACTTCACTACTATGTTGCACACTGCTCATGGTGTTGGAGTGACCGTCGATATGGCAGTCCATGATGCTGCTTACGCTGCTCTGACATGTCTTCGTGGAGAGTATCGGGTGTTGGACACTTACCCTTTCAGGAACATTATTGCTATCGCATCCGACGATGGTGAGGAGGGACACAACACTGCTGCCTACTCCACCGTCACCAGTGAGCCCTTCCACCATCAGAACTTTGTTCTGCATGCTGATGGGCTAGATCAAGCTAACCGAGCTCTTCGCGATGAGTTGTACACCACCCGTCGGCACCTTTACAGTGCTCTGATGTTGTTGCACCCCTTTGTACGATCTGGAGAGCTGCCTCATTCTGCAATTGAAACACCCCCAGTGTCATGCTACAGTAATACCCTGTTGATGGTGCCATGTCATCACACTACTATTGCTAATCTTCACTTGATCCAAATCACAATTCAAATTCAAATCCACTCCGAAGTCAAAAATCCATATTTGTCAAAGATGAAAACTAAAATGTTCATCATGTGGCAAATAATCATTTGTTAATATTGGTGGTGAACCAACATTTGGTAAGGTGTTTAAATGGCCTAAACCAATTAAAGCAGTGGCTAAAACAATAGGTTAAATGGCTTTTTAATTTATAAAAATTGCAAACTATTTCAAAAGCTTCACAATCTTTTTGTGGCAATGTGCATTATATTTATGTGGACAACCCATATCTTACAAAAATCGTTTGGCACCCCAAATATTACAAAACCCTTTCTGCAAAAGAAAAGAAAAAAGAAAAGGGCCAGAGCCCCTGGCCTCCCATTGGGCCTTAGCCCACTCCAGCTGGCCATCCCACTCCCCCTCCTCGGTCTTCTCCCTCCCCACTGTTCCAACGACCGGGGCGCCCGCGTTCGTCCCCGACCACCACACCGCCCCGCGTCGCTACAGGCCCCGGAGGGGATAAGGACGCCGACGCCGCGCCCCCTCGATCGCCTCTCCCACTCCATCCACTTCCCCCCTCCTTCTCGCGCCTCTTCCCTCTCTCCCGCGAACAACTGCATCGTGGTCGCCATGGACCTCGTCGATCCCGCGGCCACTGGCCTTCCCGTCGCCGGCTAGCATGCCCAGGAGCTTCCCCGCGGTCGTCCCCTTTGACTACACCGAAGAACCCGCACCGGAGCGCCTGCATCATCGTATTCTTCCTCCTCTGCCTCATCGGACTCCATCGACTACTTCGGCTCTGACAGGCCTCCCCGAGCATGCTGCCATCCCCTATCGCCCCGCCGTGAGCACCGAATCGATTCCCTTCTCTTCCTCCTCTCGTTTAGCCACCGAAGGCACCGCCTGGGACCTCCCGCAGCCCGCATTGCCCGCGCATGCGCTTTCCGTGCCCACGGCCTCCATGCTCCTGCTGCTCCGGCCACCGTGCCGTCATGCACCCGCAGCCGCACGTACCCCCCTTGCAGCCCCCTCACTCCACTGCCTGCAACCCGCCTCCGCCCGGCCCGTGCCTCGCCCCTCCCCTGCTCGACCCCACCAGCCGCACTAGGCCGCTTGCCCCGGACCTTCACCTACCTCCGCCCACAGCCACCGCAGCCAGCTGCTACCTTGGTGCCTCGCCGCTGATGTCGCCATGTCCTTGCACCAGCCCATAACCCTGCAGCCGCCAGCGCCCTCCCGCACGCCGACTGCACCACCGCGCTCGTCCGCGCGCCAGACTGCGCAAGCGCCCGCGCTGCTTGCCGCTGTGCGCCGCCCCTTCCTCCCGCATGGCACGGCCTCCAGCCGACCCCGCGGTGCTGCCGTCGCTCGCCCTTGCCGCTGCTTGCTCACTTGCCGGAGCTGCTGCGGCCCCGCACGCGCTCGTCGTAGCCCCCCGTGTCGGCTGCCCCGTTTGGTCGCGCTTGCCGTGAACGCCTTCCGTCCCTGGCCGCCGGTGCCTTGCCTCGCCCGGCCATGGATGCCGGCCTCCCCGTTCCTGGCGGCGGTTGTGCCGCTGGCAGCGCCTAGAGCTGCACCGCCCGCGGCCCGTTAACCCATGCCCAATAAGCCGCCCGAGCCCATCGCCGCGAACAGGGCTCGTCGGAGCTCACTCCGGTGCAGGTCCGATGTGGCCCTGCCACTGAGCCCTCTGAGTCACTGCCAGCTGGGTCCCACGGGCCCAGTTGACTGAGTCAACTTGTTGACCAGACTTGGTCCAGTCATTGACCAGTGTCCCCCACAGCTTCTTAATTAACTAAATTAGTTAAAACTATTTAATTAAGCTAATTAATCAATGGCTGGTGGGCCCAACCTATTAATTAACTAATCTGATTAAGTTAGACCCTCTGTTAACCCTCTGCCCATGACAGGTGGGTCCTAGGCATCAGCTTGACCAGTCAAACTGGCTGGTTGGCTGCTGATGTCAGGGTGACGTCGTGCTGACGCAGTAACCCTTTTTGGAATTAAAGATATTAGCATAATATTGTTTAAATCTTTAGAAATTCATAGAAAATAAACCGTAACTCCGATGAAAATGTTTTCTATATGAAAGTTGCTCAAAAAAATCCCACGAATCCGAATGCGCGGTCCTTTCACTTGTCACATGCCCCTAGCATGCTGAACATGGAACCTTTCCCTCTCTTTCATCTGTCTGGAATTCTTCTAACCCCGGGGATTCATCCTCGGATGTTTATCCCCTCCGTCTGCAACGTGTAGTACTACGTTACGACAACCCTAGCTCTGCCCGTCGTAATGTAATGCTTAGTGATGCATCTGTTTGCTCTGTATTTACTGTTTCTTCCTCCTCTTCTCTCCGGTAGACCCCGAGACCGCTGCTGATGCCCCATTGATCGACTACGTCGACGACGACACTTCTTCTTTTTCAGCAGAGCTTCCAGGCAAGCAAACCCCCCTTGAGCATTCCGATATCGCCCATTTCTTTCCCTCTCATGCTTGCATTAGAACTGCTACTGCTTTCTGTATGATCCTACTCTGATGCATAGCCTGTTTTTGTTACCTGCTTTCCTACATTACCTACTTATCCTAAACTGCTTAGTATAGGTTTCTTAGAGATCCATCAGTGACCACACTTGTCACAGTTGCCTCGCTTTATGTTCGATGAATCAATCAACGTGATCGACGTCCACGCCCCGGCACCGCACATCACCCCCCTAGTTGTACGACTCTGCAGAGTTACCATCGAGTGCCGAGGGTGGAACCTCTTACATCACTCTTGATGGGACCTCTATAGTGTAGCTATACGGTCGAGGTAATCGAGGGTGATTTCCTCCTTAACCACTTCCATTACGGCTCTGTCGTGCAACCCCTCAAGTGTGAACCCCGAGGGTGGATCCTCTTACGTTCACCTTGATAATAACATCGAGTGGAATTCACCGGGGGTGATTCCTCGGGTTTCCCCTTTGGTGTTAGACACACAGTTACTAAGGTTACTATGACTTTACACTGAACCATGTTACTAAAGACGGGTCGGCCCTGAGGGGTACTCGCGCGAGCTTAATAGCGAGTGATGTGGAGTCGGGTTAAACTGGAAGGTGCCCGCAAGATAACTGCGAGGCGTGGCCGGGCATTCTTAGCCCTTGTCGCAAGTACTCAAGACGGGGCGAAGGGGTCACATCGATCGGGTTTTCTGCTCATTACCGCATGCTCCTAATCCACTACAATTTGGATATTTGATCCGACGGGCCTCTGGCCTGATAGCACTAACCATCACGTGGGCATTGTATGGGTGTTCTGCGTCGTATGCATCAGCCAAAGCTTAATAGACGTCAGCGACTGAGCGGTGCGCGCCGGGTTGGACTGGTAAGCTCCTGCCTTTTTAAGGAGGTAGCTAGGTCTGCTCACCGGCCGCCCACACAACGTGCAGGAGTTCCTGGGGCGATGGCCCAAGAACCCTGGGGGCATAGGTTTAGTCCGGCGTGCTGACCTCTCTATTAAGCCTAGGTCGGGTTGCGGCGTATTGTTTGGCCGAGGCCGGGCATGACCCAGGAAAGTGTGTCTGGCCGGAGTTAATCGAGCGTGGTGGGTAAGTTGGTGCACCCCTGCAAGGAAGAAAACATCTATCAATAGCATGTCCTACGGTAACGGACACTTGGAGTTGTATCCCGATCGATACAACTAGAACTAGATACTTGTGATGAGAAATGGATAGTATGGCTCCGGGATTGCTTTCTCGTAGGGAGTCAAGAAAGGATCTCTGGCCGAGGTTGATAACACTACTACTTTACATTATGTTGATATGTACTCTTCTAAATGCTGCAAGATGCTTGAATATGCTAGTCTTTGATAGGGTAGGATTTCCCCTTCTCTTCTGGCATTCCGCAGTTTAGTCCACAAATACAGCCCATTTCCTTTGATATAGATGCATACTTAGTTTAGATCTAATGTAAGTCTGGTGAGTACTTTGCATGAGTACTCACGGTTGCTTTGCTTCCTCCTTTTCCCCTATACCCGACTGTTGCGACCAGATGACAGATCCCAGGAGCCAGACGACACCACTGATGACTACTACTACCCCGAGGATGCCTACTACTACATGATAGCCGCTGACAACTTCGAGTAGTTAGGAGGCTCCCAGGCAGGAGGCCTTGCCTTTTCGATCAATGTTGCTTTTGTGCTAGCCTTCTTAAGGCAAAACTTGTCTAACTTATGTCTGTACTCAGATATTGTTGCTTCCGCTGACTCTTGTGCATTTGAGCCCTCGAGGCCCCTGGCTTGTAATATAAAGCTTGTATTATTTTAATTTGTGTCTAGAGTTGTGTTGTGATATCTTCCCGTGAGTCCTTGATCTTGATTGTACACGTTTGCGTGTATGATTAGTGTACGATTGAATCGAGGGCGTCACAAGTTGTTATCAGATCCGACTGCCTGTAGGATCCCTCTTTCCAACTCCTTGACCAAAGTTGAGTCTAGTCACTGAAAAACTTTTACTAACATTGGTTGTGTGTCTTACAGGCCCATGTTGCCATTGGGTGGTATTAGGATCTTTTATTCCTCGTCTATACTCTGGGACTCTGATCTCTCTTCTATTCGGGTTAAATGAATTCTTCTAAATCTAACATTAGGATCTCGTGATCACTTTCACCCAGAGAGCACCTTATTACCAATGATCGTCTACTACACCATAAGTTTCTGAGGTTACTGTAAGTGCATCTAGTGCCACCCCTAGTTGGTTTTGGAGTATTGACGACAAACCTGGTTGAGGGACTAATGTGTTTGTGAGAATTGCAGGATAACACAGGTATAAGTCCCTCATTGATTCGGTTTTCCTACCAGAGATGACCCCTAAAAATGAATGAAGACATTAAAGTCAAAGGTGGTATGTGAAGACATTCACATTGAAGACTATGACAAGAGAAGACATCGCATGAAGACTATGGAGCGCGAAGACTTAGTTGTTTTGTCGTTCGTTTTCCTCTTTATTGAGTCATAGGAACCACCGCACTGTTAAGTGGGGTCCAAGTGAACAAGTCAGAATGACTGAAGTGATGCTAAACCAAATCCTATGTCTTTGAGTGAAGACTATGAGAGCAAATCTTGTCCAGAGTTGGATAAGTCAGCTTTGCTTGTAGCCCAAGTAAAGTTGCCGTGTGTGTTTGAAATCTGAACGTTGGAACACGTGTCAGTTCCTTAGTGACCAAGGGTCATTTCGGACAAATCAGGTCGGGTTGCCTAGTAGCTATAAATAGCCCACCCCCTACAACCATAAACGGTTGGCTGCTTAGAGTTAGTGCACGGCTTTTGTCGTTTGAGAGCAACCCACCTCAAAGCCTTTGAGAGAGAATTCCTTACGAGGATAAAGCCCTAAACACTCAGAGCCAAAGAGTGTTAGACATCACTTAAGTCTAACTGTCTGTGTGATCTGAAGACTTATTACACTTGAGGACTGTGAATCCTCCAGCCGGTTAGGCGTCGCGTTCTGAGGATCCAAGAGTCATTGTGGATCGCCGGTGAACGAAGTCTGTGAAGGTTTGGAAGTCTACCTTGAAGACTTACCAGAGTGATTGGGCGAGGACTGGGTGTCCTTAGTGTTGGGGAACGTAGCATAAATTCAAAATTTTCCTACGTGTCACCAAGATCTATCTATGGAGTCATCTAGCAACGAGGGAGGAGTGGATCTACATACCCTTGTAGATCGCGCGCGGAAGCATTCAAGAGAACAGGGTTGATGGAGTCGTACTCGTCGTGATCCAAATCACCGATGATCCTAGCGCCGAATGGACGGCACCTCCGCGTTCAACACACATACGGAGCAGCGACGTCTCCTCCTTCTTGATCCAGCAAGGGGGGAGGAGAGGTTGATGGAGATCCAACAGCACGACGGCGTGGTGGTGGAAGTAGCAGGATTCCAACAGGGCTTCGCCAAGCGCTGCGGGAGGAGGGAGATGTGTCATGGGAGGGAGAGGGAGGCGCCAGGGCTTGGGTGTGGCTGCCCTCCCTCCCCCTCCACTATATATAGGGCCAAGGGAGAGGGGGGGCATAGCCTTGGCCCTTCCTCCAAGGAAGGGTGCGGCCAGGGAGGAGTCCATCCTCCCCAAGGCACCTAGGAGGTGCCTTCCCCCTTTAGGACTCTTCCTTTCCCTTATCTCTTGGCGCATGGGCCTCTTGGGGCTGGTGCCCTTGGCCCATATAGGTCAAGGCGCACACCCCTACAGCCCATGTGGCCCCCCTGGGCAGGTGGACCCCCAGACCCCTTTCGGCACTCCCGGTACAATACCGATAATGCGTGAAACTTTTCCGGCGACCAAAACAAGACTTCCCATATATAAATCTTTACCTCCGGACCATTCCGGAACTCCTCGTGACATCCAGGATCTCATCCGAGACTCCGAACAACTTTCGGGTTACCGCATACTAATATCTCTATAACCCTAGCGTCACCGAACATTAAGTGTGTAGACCCTACGGGTTCGGGAACCATGCAGACATGACCGAGACGTTTTCTGGTCAATAACCAACAGCGGGATCTGGATACCCATGTTGGCTCCCACATGCTCCACGACGATCTCATCAGATGAACCACGATGTCAAGGACTTAATCAATCCCGTATACAATTCCCTTTGTCTAGCAGTACGATACTTGCCCGAGATTCGATCATCGGTATCCCGATACCTTGTTCAATCTCGTTACCGGCAAGTCTCTTTACTCGTTCCGTAACACATCATCCCGTGATCAACTCCTTGATCACATTGTGCACATTATGATGATGTCCTACCGAGTGGGCCCAAAGATACCTCTCCGTCACACGGAGTGACAAATCCCAGTCTCGGTTCGTGCCAACCCAACAGACACTTTCAGAGATACCTATAGTGTACCTTTATAGCCACCCAGTTACGTTGTGACGTTTGGCACACCCAAAGCATTCCTACGGTATCCGGGAGTTGCACAATCTCATGGTCTAAGGAAATGATACTTGACATTAGAAAAGCTTTAGCATACGAACTACATGATCTTGTGCTAGGCTTAGGTTTGGGTCTTGTCCATCACATCATTCTTCTAATGATGTGATCCCGTTATCAATGACATCAAATGTCCATGGTCAGGAAACCATAACCATCTATTGATCAACAAGCTAGTCAACTAGAGGCTTACTAGGGACATGGTGTTGTCTATGTATCCACACATGTATCTGAGTTTCCTATCAATACAATTATAGCATGGATAATAAACGATTATCATGAACAAGGAAATATAATAATAACTAATTTATTATTGCCTCTAGGGCATATTTCCAACACTTAGCTCAAGGGGAATAAGGTGAAGACGAGGTGTTCTGAGTTGAATCTCAACCTCCCTAACTAGACGTACAGTTGTCACAGCAACTGGAACTGGTCCAACAAATCATTGTCTTCAATGAGTCACTGGTTTCATCCTTCCCTTCCCTTTACTTACTGTTGGTCCTTGTGAAGTCATTGTATGATTGCTTTATCTTTTGTCTTCACTGAGTGACTGCTTGTTCTGATTGGCTTCACAATATCTTCCTACCTGATCTTTACTGCCTAGCTGCTATTAGTCATTGTGCTTTCACTCCATTGAATACTTGACTATAGTTTGCCTAGTGTAGTCTACCTTCCACTGCATGGTAATAGGTTTATTTCTATCGTTTGTCTTCGAAACTTCCATGTTTTGAAGACTTTCATAAAAATCGCCTATTCACCCCCCTCTAGTCGATCACTAGCACTTTCAATTGGTATCAGAGCAAGGTACTCCCTTGTTTTGTGTGATTCGGTTTAACCACCTGGAGTTTTAGCTATGTCGACTGCAGGGATAATTAAAGTCTCCGCTGCGTGCCCCGTCTTTGATGGAACTGAATATCCCTACTGGAAGAATAAGATGCGCATGCATCTTGAAGCCATTGATGTCGACCTATGGTATGTCGTCAAGAATGGTGTTCCCAAGGCTGGTGAAGGTGTCACCGCTACTGATGTCAAGAAGTTTGTTCAACTGGACTCCACTGCCAAGAACATCATCTGTGGTCATCTGAACAAAGGACAGTATGGCCGCATGAGTGCTTTAGAAACATTTAAGCTAGTCTGGGACTGGCTCTCCAAGGTCAACGAAGGCGTCTCAACCCAGAGAGATCAGAGAATCAGTGTCCTTCACAACCTCTTCAACCGCTTCAAGAGAAATGACAATGAGAATGTTCAGCTCACGTTTGATCGACTCACTAACATCACAAATGAGCTTCAAGCCCTCGGCGCCACTGAGATCACCAAGCATGAAGTCGTCAAGACACTCCTGAGATCACTTGACAGCTTGTTTGACACCCTAGCCCTGATGATTCAAGAACGTCCTGACTTCAAAACACTCGATCCGTCTGACATACTTGAGAGGCTCAACACACACGAGTTTCAGCTTTCTGAGAAAAGAGACATCTACGGTCCCAACTATGGGCGAACTCATGCCTTGAAGGAAAAAGCTATCTCCTCATCTGAAGAAGAGTCGGACAGCAGTTCTGATGATCTTGAAGACATTGGAAAGGAGCTTGCTATGCTTGTGAAGAAGTTCCAAAAATTCACCAAGAAGAAACGCTTGAAAAAGTCCTCACGATCAAGCTCAAGGAATGATGAAGCTTCTGCTCATGACTACAAGAAGAGAACATGCCACAAGTGCAAGAAACCTGGCCACTACATCTCTGAGTGTCCGCAGTGGGACAATGAGAACAAGAAGAAAAAGAAGAGCAAGGAGTATGATTCTGACGACAAGAAGAAGAAGAAATACTCAAAGTCTTCTTCCAAGTCCTCCTCAAAGTCTTCATCACACAAGAAGAGATCATCTGGCAAGGCACGTGTGTTTGTAGGCAAGGAAATGGATTCAGAGGAGGAGTCCGCTTTTGAGGAGGCGGAGGTGGAGTCTGAGGAGGAGTCCGATTCTGGCGTTGCGAGTCTGGCTATGGCATACGTTGCCAAGTCCATCTTCAACACTGAAGACAATGACTCCGTCACCGACATCGATGCAAATGACAAGGACTACTCCGCTCCTACCTACTACTTCATGGCACGCGGTGCCAAGGTAAACACACGCACTACTCACTATCAAACTTCCAGTGAAGATGACTCTGATTGTGGTTCCAAACCCAGCTACAAAACACTTGCTAAAATTGCAACTGAACAACAGAAAGCTATGGAACATATTCAAAAATTGTTAGACAAAAGCGATGACCTGTTAGACGCTAAAATGACTCGATCTCAGTCCTTAATTGAAGACATAAAAAATCTTCACGTTAAGTATGAGGAACTTGAAAGTCGTCATGAAACACTCTCAACAACTCATGAAAAACTTTCCTATGATTATCTTCAAAGGAAGCAAGATCTTGAGAAATTGAGAGCGGCTCATGAAGATCTTCAAAAGGAAAACGAGTCACTTTGCGCCAAACAGATCAGTTCCGCTCAGGAAGGATTTGAACCACCATGTCTTAAATGTATTGAGCGTGACAACGCTACTTCTGTTGCTGGTTGTTCTACTGCTGCTACTATTGCAATATCTTCAACTGCTGATGTGCCAACTAACCCCTCTGCTGAGGATGCCACTGCTATTGCTGAATGAGAATGCTAGGTTGAAGACATTGCTTGAAACAGGGATGTTTAAGAGCCTCAAAGGGCATCAGACACTATGTGATGTCCTCAAAAGGCAGATCCTGAACCGAAACCCTAGGAAAGAGGGTGTTGGGTTCAAAAGGAAAATGAATGCTGATGGCTCTTACTAGAAACCTGAGCAGTACCCCAAAACCACATGGGTTGCTGCAAAGGGACCTTCAGTGGATCCATCCACCCTATCTAGCTTCACTTGTGCTAATCCCATTGTTATTGATGAATCCTTTTATGCAAACTATAAACTGTTTAAGAATCAGAATGGTGAAGTGTTTGCCAGGTATATTGGTACTAACTGCAGGAATGGGCCACCTATGAAGAAGGTCTGGGTGCCGAAAATGTGTTTGGAGAATCTTCCTGTGAATGTCGTCATGACACCACAAGTGAAGAAGACAAACCCCAGACCACAGGCTTCATATGGTCCAAAGGCTTCATACAGACAGAGGACTCACCTGAGTCGCACTAATGCAAATGTTTTGTAGGGAAACCTTACTCAGGCCTATGAATATGAGCGCGTTTCATCAAACCGCCATGTTCATAAGACCAAAAACTATTCTGCTTATTCTTACGAGTACTATTATTCACCTGCCAGACTTTTTGCTAGGGCTCCAAAGCCAAAGTTCTTAGATGCTGCACTTAGACTCATTGCTTCGAAGCCACCCTTGAAGATGTGGGTGGCTAAGAAAGCTTAACTCTTTTCTGCAGGGAAAGGTCTCCAGCCAAAAACCAAAATCGTCTGAAGCTATTGCTGGGGATCTTAAACATCTTGTACGGCGCAAGATCAAATGCCCAAATGGTCTTATTATGTATTTTGTTCCTGCGTCGCTTGCTACTTGCCCTATCAGTCCTAACCTCGATCTAAGCTTTCATAATCCACTGGCTCGTCAAATGTTTTTGCTTTCACAATTCTCTTCATGAAGCCTATCCCCCTAACTGCACTGTAGGGTACGACACCAGCTGCTTCAGAATGTATTATTGATAGTGGGTGTACTAGTCACATGACTGGCAAGCGAAAACTTCTGATGGACTCAACCTTACGTCCATCTGACAAAAGTCACATCACATTTGCTGACACTGGTAAAAGTAAGGTATTGGGTCGACTAGGTAGAGTTGCAATCTCAAAGGATCAACACATGGATAAAGTCATGCTTGTTGAATCCTTTGGTTTCAACTTAATGTCTGCCTTAATGCTTTGCGATTTAAACATGATTGTGATGTTTGGAAAATATCGTTGCCTTGTTCTAATGGAATCTGACAAGTCTCTAGTGTTTGAAGGGTATCGGAAAGATGATTTGTACGTGGTAGATTTCTCAGCAGGACCACAACTTGTCGTATGTCTTCTAGCAAAAGCTTCAGAATGCTGGCTCTGGCATAGGAGGCTAGGGCATGCTGGCATGAGGAACTTGCACACTCTTACAAGAAAGAAGCATGTCATAGGCATCGAGGGCGTCAAGTTCAAGAAGGATCACTTATGCGGTGCCTGTGAAGCAGGAAAGATGACGAGGGCCAAGCATCCCTCGAAGACAATCATGACAACGACTCAACCCTTCGAACTGCTCCACATGGACCATTTCGGTCCCACTCATTACTCAACTCTTACTACTACTGCTTGTCTCTATGGCTTTGTCATTGTTGATGATTATTCAAGATATACTTGGGTGCATATAATCCTCTATAAGACTGAAGTGCAGGATGTCTTCAAACGCTTCGCCAATCGAGCCATGAACAACTATGGCGTCAAGATAAAGCACATCAGAAGTGACAATGGCACTAAATTCAAGAACACTGGGCTAGATACATATCTTGATACTTTGGGCATCACACATGAATTCTCAGCTCCGTACACGCCACAGCAGAATGGCGTCGTCGAACGCAAGAACAGAACACTTATTGAGATGGCTCGGACGATGCTTGATGAATACAAGACTCCAAGAAAATTTTGGCCTGAAGCCATTGATACTGCATGCCATATCATCAACCGTGTTTATCTTCACAAGCTTCTCAACAAGACATCCTATGAGCTCCTTACTAGCACGAAGCCCAATGTCAGTTACTTTGGAGTCTTTGGCGCCAGGTGCTGGATCAAGGATCCACATCACACTTCAAAATTTGCACTGAAAGCACATGAAGGTTTTATGCTTGGATATGGAAAGGATTCACACTCCTACAGAGTCTTCAACCTCTTTCACTATAAAGTGGTTGAAACTGTGGATGTGCGGTTCGATGAGACTAACGGCTCGCAAAGAGAGAACCTGCCAAATGTGCTAGATGAAGTTCCATCCAGTGAATCAATCAAACTTATGGGAACTGGAGAAATCATACCATCTGAAGCTCAGCCTAAAGAGGAACTTATCATCTCTACACCTGATCAACCTGAAGACAATGCTCAACCCTCCAATGATGACAATGATCAGCAAGAGCAAAATCTTCGTCATGTACATCCTCGTGTTGCAAATGAAGTACAGATTGAGAGAACAATTGATAGCATCAATGCACTTGGTCCACTCACTCGTTCAAGGGCAACACAACTAGCAAATTTCTGTGGGCACTTCACATTCATTTCAATATCTGAACCCAAGAAAGTTGATGAAGCCTTCATGGAACCTGAATGGATTCAAGCTATGCAAGAAGAGCTTCAACAATTTGAGCTGAGTAATGTATGGGAACTGGTTAAGCGTCCTGATCCTCGCAAGCACAATATAATAGGCACCAAATGGATATATCGCAACAAGCAAGATGATCATGGTCAAGTTGTCAGAAACAAAGGGCGTCTCGTTGCTCAAGGATACACTCAAGTTGAAGGAATTGACTTCGATGAAACATTTGCTCCTGTGGCTGGACTTGAAGACATACGCATACTGCTGGCCTATGCAAATCATCATAACATTCTTCTGCATCAAATGGATGTGAAGAGTGCTTTTCTCAATGGCAAGATTGAAGAAGAAGTGTATGTTGCACAACCGCCTGGCTTTGAAGATCCAAAACATCCTGACATGGTGTACAAGATCAACAAGGCATTGTATGGCCTCAAACAAGCCCCTCGGGCTTGGTATGACACACTCAAAGACTTCCTGAAGAGCAAAGGCTTCAAACCTGGTTCTATCGACCCCACTCTCTTCACGAAGACATATGATGGTGAACTATTTGTGTGCCAAATATATGTGGATGACATTATATTTGGCTGCACCAATCAGAAATACACTGACGAGTTTGGATATATGATGCAAGAGCAATATCAGATGCACATGATGGGTGAGCTGAAGTTCTTCCTTGGTCTTCAAATACGTCAGCAACGCAACGACATCTTTATATATCAAGAGAAATACCTCAAAGATTGCCTGAAGAAATTTGGAATGCAAGATTGCAAAGGCTTCACGACGCCAATGCCAGCCAAACATCATCTGGGTCCCGACGACAATGGTAAAGAGTTCGATCAAAAGGTATATCGCTCCATGATTGGTTCCTTGCTTTATTTATGTGCATCTAGGCCAGATATCATGCTTAGTGTTTGCATGTGCGCCCGGTTCCAAGCGGCACCAAAGGAATCGCATCACTTAGCTGTGAAGCGAATTCTCAGATATTTGGCTCACACCCCAACACTAGGATTATGGTATCCAAAGGGCTCAGAGTTTGATCTAGTTGGATTCTCGGATGTTGATTATGCTGGTGACAAGGTGGATCGCAAGTCTACATCAGACACATGTCATTTTCTGGGACGATCACTTATATGTTGGTCTTCAAAGAAGAAGAACTGTGTATCTCTCTCCATTGCTGAATCTGAATACATTGCTGTTGTATCTTGCCGCGCTCAGCTTCTCTAGATGAAGCAAACACTCAAAGACTATGGAATTCATCTGAAGCAAGTGCCACTCTACTGTGACAACGAAAGCGCCATCAAGATTGCCAACAACCCAGTTCAGCACTCAAAGACAAAGCACATTGAAATTCGTCATCACTTTCTCAGAGATCATGTTATGAAGGAAGATATTGATATCATACACATCAACACTGAAGAGCAATTGGCAGATATCTTCACCAAGCCCTTGGATGAGAAGAGGTTTTGCAAGTTACGGTGTGAGCTAAATATCTTGGAATCCTCAAATGTCCTGTGATTAGGCACACATCCTAACACTTATGTATGTTGATGACTTAGATGTGCAACACACGAAGTAAAGTATATCTTCAATCAATGAAGACTTACATTCTGAGTGTGAATACATTAACGTGTAATTTGACTTCGGAGCGCCACGATAATTGTGCGCCGTGTCTGGGTCTAATACTTCCTATACGGTGGGTAACGCCACCACCAAATTCTTCTGTTTGAAGTGTTTTACCCATGGCGTTACATTTGCTATGTCTTCACATTTGGTTTGTCTTCAATTTCAACTTGTCTTCATGATTATCTTCACTATGTTGACTTGATTGCCTTCTGATATATACATACTAGTGTTCTGTCCTCTACAGCATTCACTTATAGCTACGTCTTCCTTGTTGAATCTTTTGAACTAAGTGAATGTGATCGGACCCTAATCTCTCTATGCTTTCTGTCTCAAACTCTATCTGTCCAAATCATATGCATTCTATTGAAACTGTTGAATGTCTTCTCTGCGTCCTTGTCAGCAAAAGATACAGAGACAAACATTAAGTCTGTTTTCAATGCTAATTCCTTCACCTGAAACCCGGAGAAGTGGGAACGACCACCCGACAATCCAGGCGTGCGTGGGAATGTGGAACAACCTCCGATGTGTTGCATGATAGCCACGTGTCCCTCAGATGCGAATCGCCAGGGCCACCTGTGTAATAACACTGTGCCGTCCCTATCCCTATAAATACACGCCTCACCACAGTCATTATCCCTTCTTCCACTCTCGCACAAACCCTAGCGCCACCGCTAGCCCTCGACGACGCTGGCGACGAAGCGCTTAGCTACCACGACCTCATCGACACCGTCTTCACGATGGCCGCGGACATCGTCTTCTCCGCCGTCGCCGTAGGTGTCCTCCGTCGCCAAGTTAGGGCACGGACGATCGAACTGCTCGGCCGCCTCTCCCACTCAGTCTAGCAGTTCTTCGTGTGGTAAATAAAACTTCCTTTTTACAGCCCCTTTGATCCTATAGATTCATCACTTTCTACCACAAGCAGTTTCTGTTCACACAAGTTGGATCTATTTCATACTGCATCTCATAATATGCCTAGTATGTTCACTTATGCTTCACAAAGTAGTTAGATTCCTCACTTGTACTTATTGGAGGATTCGTACAAATCTGGAACCAACTCTCTATCTATGAGTGAATGTCTTCGCACTATGAGGTCAATGTCTTCTAAACTGATTTATCTTCAAAATCTTCTGAGAATGCATATGACCTCCTCCCCTTCGCTCGCACCTTAATGCTGTCACAGGTACATGTCCATGGGAGAATCCCTTGGTTCTCATAGTCTGCATTCATTTGCAGAATTCTTACAGCATCATATAAATTCTCCCGAAGCTAGTTCCTGTTTGACCAGCAAGCGAAAGCCTTTGAAACCTTTGAATGTGCTGAAGCCATTCAGTTTGAAGTTCATGGCACCAGAGAAACCTACAAGAAAGGGTGGCAGACAGCATCGTGGCAACACCTTAAGAGATTTGCCTCCTGACCTCTATGAGCTGTACAAGATAGATCCAGAGGAGGACTACAATCAGCAAAAAACTCGAATCCAATGGATTTGAAGATATTGGGCAGAACAGTGGTTCAAGTACAGGTTCGTGACCCGGGAGTATGCTGAGTAGAATGCCATCAAACGACCATGGGGAGACAATCTATACAAAAATCTTCAACCCAAGTCCAGAGCTAAAGCCATTGAACAAGGCTTCTATCCTTGCATGGTCCGTGGACCACAGCCTGCGGATGCAGATCCATCTTCATTACTGTGGTGCTGCGATGATAATCTGTTCAAGCGCAACCTTCAGTTTGCCAGGAACTCGGCCAAAGAGAACAAGAAGTCACGAGGCTTAGACTTCAATCCAGGCCCCTCTGCTCCTCATGCTGATGGCACACGCGAAGCTGAACCCAATCTTGTTGGGCCCTTCTACAACCTGGAAGGTCTCATCACTCATATCATGGTTCAAGGGACAGCCGTGGATGAGCCTGCAGATGACGCTGAATCTGATGAAGCGCCTGCACCGCCGAAGTCAAAGAAACTGAAGAAGCCTAAAGCTTCAAAGCTTGCTCCTGCACCAAAGGTCCTATAGGCGAAGCCTCTGGCCACTGCACCTCCTAAACACAGTGTGCAGTTTGAAGATTTGTCACGCATCTCCAAGCCCTCTAGAGTGAAGATGCCCTTGCAACCCACTAACCAAGAACTGACTCCTGCTGCTATTCTGTGCAATGACGCAATTGATCTGTCCAGCAATGAAGATCTTGCAGATGACGCTCTTGAGCAACTGATTAAGAGCAAGGAAGAAGCAGAAATCTTCAATGATTTGCCTCTCTTTGATGTGGCAATCATCCACAACTTCATTGATGAGTGGTTTGAAACCCCCAATCTCAACTTTGATGATCTGCAACTTCCAATTGGCCTCAGCGTCGCTTTCACTGGCGCCATTGCTTCTGAGCTAGCTCTAGCTCAGCACATTGTTGAACTGAAGCAAAAGATCGACTACGAAAAAGCTCAGTTCAAGCAGCACATGGTGATGAAGCTATGTACCTAGGGTAGGGGCACGGACCTGTCCAAAGAGCCCTACCCAAGGACATCCCTAGAAGAAGTCACCTTTCAATCGACTTGAAGGTATCCCACTCGACGGGTTCAAGACACTCGACCAAGAAGCTATCACTCAACCATGAAGCCAACCACTCGACTGCCAGGAGACCTAAAGTCACTCCGCAGGCAAACGGTCGGCTATTAAGTAGTCTTTATGGTCATTATAGCACTTTATTAGGGGCGTTACCAGTAACGCCCAACCTTAAATGTACCTTAAACCCTGCATCACTGAGGGCAGGAGAAGGCCGGCGAACTCTATATAAGCCACCCCCTCCTCAGTATGAAGGGTTCGCACCCCTGTTATTCATACACACATAATCCAATCGACCGCCTCCGGGCACCAAGACGTAGGGCTGTTACTTCCTCCGAGAAGGGCCTGAACTCGTAATCCTCATGTGTTTACAGCTTCCCAATAGCTGAGATCTAGCCTCTCCATACACACCCCCCTACATCATTGTCAGAGTTAGAACCACGACAGTTGGCGCCCACCGTGCGGCAGGAATCTTAGCGCCTGATTGGAGAAGTTGCGATTTTTCCGATCCCTTTGATCATGGCTTCATGCGGAGTTTTGGTGGAGGGCCATGAGATCCGCCTCGGCGCGCTCACGTTCATCGCCGACGACTCCGCCTGGATTCAGGAGGCACCACTCGACATCGACACGCTCCCCGTCTGCGGTGCGACGCACTTCCGCGCATGCGTTCGTGGCGTCCTCCTGCGGCAGCCGTCGACCCAGTATTGGTCGGCCCCCGTGTCGTCTCCCCGCTCTATCTCCCACCGGCGCAAGCGCTCCGGTTGGTCGAGACTTCAGAGGTGGGCGAGGCATGCCGTGGCTCGCCAGTCGGCCGCCCCACAAGTCGCGGCAATCGAGCCCGACGAATCCCTCTGCGGCCTATTCGACTGGCTCCACGGAGACCGCATCCGAGTGCGACAGCAGCGACCCAGCGGCTGAGGTTCTGGCGGTCGATGGAAAGCATAGTCCTCCCGGTTTCCCTCGCGCTGGTGGAGGCGCGGGTGGGGGTGACCCGTTGCATCCCCACGATGAGTATCTCCTCGAACCTCTCACGTCATTACAGCGAGAGGAGCTTCGCCGCTGGAACATGGACGCGCTCCACACTCCTATCGTCGGAGAAACCCCCGAGGCCCGGGCCTTGGAGGACGCCCGCTTGGCTAACTTGGCCGAGCGCACTCGACTGGAGAATCTCCAGCGAGCACTCGACGAGCAAGCGCGTCAGAGGGCTCCCGAGTCTAGTCGACGTCAGCTCTTCCCGCCGACGCAAGTATACCGAACCCCAGTTCAGAATTTGGCCGCCGCGGCCCGTATAGCAGAATCGATTCAGCCCTCCCAGTCGGAGGCTGGCAGGGGCTTGTTGCAGACCAGAGCGTTGCTCCGGGCGGTGGGAAACCAGAATTCCACTGTTTCTTAGTCACGGAATAGGATCCACAGTCGATCCATTGCAACAGATACAGTCCAGTTGGCTCACAGCCCGAGATCGCCCCCGAGGCATGAGGGACATGGTGACCGGCATGATCAGTACAGAAGGAATGAGCAGTATGATCACCGATCCGATCGTGATGATCGACGTCGAGTGCCAACCCCTCCCCCGAGGAGTGGGTCATATGCGCCTCGACATCGAGATGACAGGCGCCCTCATAGTGTTGGGCAGAGGATTCCAGTTGACCCCAGGGACCCAGGCTTTGACGCGAGATCTATCCTCGTTCAAGGTTTGGTTGACAGGAACAGAGCTCATCGGGAAGGCCACAACAGAGATGCACCTGCCAGCAGCAGAGTACATGTTTCGGGGCCAGAGTGTTTCAGTCGAGCCATCAGAGCCGCAGTGATTCCTCCCAACTTCAGGTTGGCGACTGGAGTCAGCAAGTTCACCGGTGAGTCTAATCCTGACACTTGGCTCGAAGATTACCGAGTGGCTGTACAGATTGGCGGTGGCAATGATGAGGTGGCCATGAAGCATTTGCCTCTCATGTTAGAGGGCTCAGCCAGAGCGTGGCTAAATCAGTTGGCACCCAGCAGCATCTACACTTGGGAGGACCTCTCCCGAGTGTTTGTCACAACCTTTGAGGGAACTTGCAAGCGACCCGCAGGCCTTACAGAATTGCGTTCTTGCGTACAGAAACCAAATGAAACTCTGAGGGATTACATCCAGAGGTGGATCACGTTGCATCACACAGTTGAGAATGTGCCTGACCATCAGGCAGTTTGTGCCTTTAAAGAAGGCATTAAATACAGAGAATTGAATCTGAAGTTCGGTTGAACTGGAGAGATGTCTCTGAACCGGATGATGGAGATTGCCACCAAATACGCTAATGGTGAAGACGAAGATCGACTCCTGAGTGGCAAGCACAAGGCAGTCGCCCAAGAAACCGGAGGAAACTGCAGTCGAAAACAGAAGCGGAAGGCCGAGCCAGCCACCCCTGGGGAGGCCCTGGCCGCAACCCAGGGAAATTTCAAGGGAAAACCCAAAGGCCCCTGGAAGCCCAAGAAAGTCAAGGATCAAGATGGAAATGATGTTTTGAATCTGCCATGTCACATCCACACCAAGAAAGATGAAGAGGGTAATTTTATTTACCCAAAGCATACCACTCGATAGTGTCGGCTCCTGATCCAGCAGTTTCAGGGCAAACAGTCCAAAGATAAGGAAAAAGAGTCGGACAGAGTTGAGGACAAGGAAGATAGTGACGATGGATACCCCCAAATCAATTCCACCCTGATGATTTTTGTTGATGTCGAAAGCAAAAGTCGACTGAAAGTCATTAACCGTGAGGTGAATATGGTTGCTCCGGCAACACCCAGTTATCTGAAGTGGTCTCAGACTGCCATCACATTCGACCAGTCTGATCACCCTACGCACATTGCCACCCCTGGGAGGCAAGCTTTGGTGGTCGACCCAGTTGTCGAAGGCACTCGACTGACCAAAGTCGTGATGGATGGTGGCAGTGGCCTGAACATATTGTATGCTGAAACACTGAAAGGAATGGGCATTCCGATGTCCAGGCTCAGTACCAGTAACATGAGCTTCCACGGAGTCATTCCTGGGAAGAAAGCTGAATCACTCGGCCAGATCGCTCTTGATGTGGTTTTCGGTGATTCAAAGAATTACCGCAAGGAAAAGTTGACATTCGAGGTTGTGGACTTCCAAAGTGCTTATCATGCCATTTTGGGCAGGTCGGCTTACGCACGCTTCATGGATCAACCATGTTATGTGTATCTCAAATTGAAGATGCCTGGTCCCAAAGGTGTGATCACTGTTACAGGCAATCGGAAGAAAGCAGAGGAGTATTTTGAGAAAGGATCAAAGATTGCTGACGCTCAGATGGCAGTTGTTGAGCTGCAAGAGTACCAGAAGACTACTGATCTGAGTGAATTGCTACGAGCCAAGAAGCCTGCTTCAGAATCTGCTTTTCAGTCGTCCGGTGAAACTAAGCCAGTTCACATTCACCCGACCGACCCTGATGCTGCTACGACTCACATCTCAACGACGCTCGACTCCAAATAGGAAGAAGCGCTCATCCAGTTCCTCCGTGAGAACTGGGACGTCTTCGCATGGAAGCCTTCTGACATGCCTGGAGTTCCCAGGGGGTTGGCTGAGCACCGTCTACGAGTCGACCCGCCGTCCAGAAGAGGAAAGCTATTGGCGAGGAGGTGGCTCGACTCTTAGAAGCGGAGTTCATCTGAGAGATTTACCACTCCGAGTGGTCGCCAATGTTGTCATGGTCCCCAAGAAGGACAAGTCACTTTGCATGTGCATTGACTTTAAACATATCAATCGGGCCTGCCCGAAAGATCATTTCCCCCTCCCCCGCATCGACCAGGTAGTCGACTCGACCGCGGGGTGTGAGCGTTTGTCTTTTCTAGATGCTTATTCAGGGTACCATCAGATCCGTCTGTATGGACCCGACGAGATCAAAACGGCTTTCATCACCCCATTCGGGTGCTTCTGTTACATCACCATGCCCTTCGGCCTCAAGAATGCTGGAGCCACGTTCATGAGGATGATTCAGAAGTGTTTGCTCACTCAGATCAGTCGGAACATAGAAGCATACATGGATGATATTGTGGTTAAGTCACGGAAAGGTTCCGACCTACTGACTGACCTCGCCGAAACCTTTGCTAACCTCAGGAGATATGATATCAAACTCAATCCATCAAAGTGCACATTCGGAGTTCCAGGTGGAAAGTTACTCGGTTTCCTCATTTTCGAACGAGGAATCGACGCCAATCCCGAGAAAGTTGGCACCATACTCCGGATGAAGCGCCCTGTGCGTGTACACGATGTCCAGAAGCTTACAGGTTGCTTGGCCGCTCTAAGTCGATTCATTTCTCGTCTCGGTGAAAAGGCGTTGCCTCTTTACCGACTGATGAAGAAGTCTGACAAGTTCGAGTGGACTCCGGAAGCTAATGCAGCGTTCGCAGATCTCAAAGCTCTGCTCTCCACCCAGCCGGTGCTTGCTGCCCCAATCAGTAAAGAGCCTCTGCTGCTTTACATTGCGGCCACGGGACAAGTTGTCAGTACAGTACTTACGGTCGAGCGGGAAGAAGAAGGAAAGGCCTTCAGAGTTCATCGCCCAGTATATTATGTGTCTGAAGTTTTGACTCCTTCGAAGCAAAGATATCCCCATTACCAGAAGCTTGTATATCGGATTTACATGACCACGAAGAAGGTTGCACACTACTTCTTTGACCATTCCATTACAGTCGTCAGCGACACTCCACTGTCAGAGATTTTGCACAACAGAGATGCAACTGGTCGAGTGGCGAAGTGGGCGATTGAACTCCTTCCCCTAGATATCAAGTTTGAAGCAAAGAAGGCTATCAAGTCCCAAGCAATTGCAGATTTCATCGCCGAGTGGATTGAACAGCAGCTTCCGACCCAAGTTCACTCGGAGCACTGGACCATGTTCTTCGATGGATCGAAGATGCTGAATGGTTCCGGTGCTGGAGTAGTATTGGTCTCCCCCCGAGGAGATAAGCTCAGATATGTTCTCCAGATTCACTTCGATTCCTCCAATAATGAAGCAGAATATGAAGCACTCTTGTATGGGTTGCGCATGGCCATTTCACTCGGCGTCCGGCGCCTCATGGTCTATGGCGACTCAGATTTGGTGGTTAATCAGGTGATGAAGGAGTGGGACGTCAGAAGCCCAGCTATGACTGGCTACTGCAACGCAGTAAGAAAGCTAGAAAAGAAATTCGAGGGGTTAGAGCTTCATCACATCCCCCGACTGAAAAATCAAGCAGCTGATGATCTGGCAAAGATAGGCTCCAAGAGAGAAGCCATTCCCAGCAATGTGTTTTTGGAGCACATCCGCTCGCCGTCAGTCCAGGAGGATCCTTTCACAGAAGAAGCCCCGCAACCGAAAAGTGCCACAGATCCGACTGAAGTCGAAATTCCTGCTGTGGTCGACCTAGTCATGGAGGTCTTGGCTATCACTCCCAACTGGACGATACCATACATCGCGTATATCTTGAGGAAAGAACTTCCAGAGGACGAAGAAGAGGCTCGACAGATCGTCCGTCGATCTAAAGCTTTCACAGTCATAAAAGGACAGTTGTATAGAGAAAGCGCGACTGGAATCGGTCAGAAGTGCATAATGCCAGAAGAAGGTCAGATGATCCTTGATGATATCCACTCGGGGACCTGTGGTCACCATGCATCCTCTCGGACCATTGTGGCCAAAGCATACCGAGCGGGTTTTTTCTGGCCCAGGGCAAACGAAATGGCGAAAGAGATAGTCGACAAGTGTGAAGGCTGCCAGTTCTACTCCAACATGTCGCACAAGCCGGCATTAGCTCTGAGGACCATTCCACTCGTCTAGCCCTTCGCTGTTTGGGGACTGGACATGGTTGGTCCACTGAGAATAGGCAGGAGCGGATTCACACATGTGCTTGTGGCAGCCGACAAGTTTACCAAATGGATTGAAGCCAAGCCTATCAAAAATCTTGATGCTAGCACTGCTATCAGTTTCGTCAGAGAGTTCATATTGAGATATGGGGTCCCGCATAGCATCATCACTGACAATGGGTTAAACTTCGATTCAGACAAGTTCAAAGCTTTTTGCGCCTCTCAAGGCACACGAGTCGACTACGCATCGGTCGCGCATCCCCGGTCGAACGGACAAGCTGAAAGAGAAAATGGTCTAATTCTCAAAGGACTGAAGCCTCGACTGATGCTGATCTCAAGCACGCAGCAGGCGCTTGGGTCGACGAGCTTCCGTCAGTTTTGTGGGGACTGAGGACCACCCCGAACCGGTCGACTGGAAGAACGCCATTCTCCGAGTGATCTACTTCACAACGCCCCCAGAGTCGAGTTTTATGACGAAGACGAAGCAGAGCAAGCCCGGCAAGACGCAGTCGACCTCCTAGAGGAGGAGAGGGAAATGGCTATGATCAGATCGACCATCTATCAGCAAGACTTGCGTCGATTCCATGCCAGAAATGTGAAGAGCCGAGCCTTCCAAGAAGGAGATTTGGTCCTCTGAGTGGATCAGCAGAAACCACACAAACTTGCTCCTACTTGGGAAGGCCCCTTCATCATCACCAGAGTCCTCCACAATGGAGCATATCATCTCTACAACGTTGGTCGCCGGATCGACGAGCCACGAGCTTGGAATGCGGAACTACTCCGCCCATTTTACACTTGAATTCTCACTCGGACGAGATGTAATAAGGAAAAAATTCCTGCAGTACATTTTTATCAAAGACAAGAGTGTTCCAATAACTGCTGTCACCTTTGATTGCATACGAAATCCCCTAGTGGGTGACTTAGCTGCGAATCTGTTTCGCCTAAGTTTGAAAAATCCTACCGAGTGGAGAGCAATCCTCCCACTCGGGGGCTTAGCTGCAGTCCAGTACTCGCCTAAGTTCTCCCACTTAGAGACTTAGCTGCAGTCAGGCACTCGCCTAAGTTTGAAAAAATCCTACCGAGTGGAGAGCAATCCTCCCACTCGGGGGCTTAGCTACAGTCCAACACTCGCCTAAGTTTGAAAAATCCTACCGAGTGGAGAGCAATCCTCCCACTCGGGGGCTTAGCTGCAGTCCAGTACTCGCCTAAGTTCTCCCACTTAGAGACTTAGCTGCAGTCAGGCACTCGCCTAAGTTTGAAAAAATCCTACCGAGTGGAGAGCAATCCTCCCACTCGGGGGCTTAGCTGCAGTCCAGCACTCGCCTAAGTTTGAAAAATCCTACCGAGTGGAGAGCAATCCTCCCACTCGGGGGCTTAGCTGCAGCCCAGTCCTCGCCTAAGTGTTTAAAAATCCTACAGAGTGGCGAGCAAACCTCCCACTCGGGGGCTTAGCTGCAGCCCAGTGCTC